>NC_042968.1:30459036-30622091 GCF_901001165.1 Salmo trutta
ACCGCTGGAACCTTTTTCATCCATCATCACACAGCCCACCCCACAGTAATCTGTCAAGTCCCAGTAGACTGATGTTGTGTCCTCATCTCCCAGAGGACAGACTCCAGAAGAGTCAGAGCTGAACTTCCTGCAGAAGGCCCAGGAGCTGGAGACATATGGTGTGGACCCTCACCCCTGCAAGGTACAAACACCATGATAAGAGAAGGGTCCATTATAGCTCTGCACTGGCAGAGTCCTTTTAGCTCTCTATTGATTCCAGTACAGCCTGAACCTCATTTAATACAATATGATTTCTTTGCTATTCTGTTTGTGAGGCCAGTTGTACATTACATACAGATGTCGGATCTTAATTTGACACCTTTCGTCGCAGGAGGAAAATAATCCTGCAGCAGGAGGATTTGAATAATGAAGAAATATTTAAAATTGCCGCCAGGGGACAGCTGGAAGCGGTGTTTGTATACAATACAGTACCTTACCTACAGTGTACCATATGTAGGCTACGTGCTGGCTACAGCGTGTCTTGTGTGGATTCTAAAAAATGGACACAGCCTGCGATTGAACTACATTTTGACAGTTCATTCATAAGCTTAGGATATAGTTGACCCTTGACTGTATGTCGTAGCCTAGTGGAGACCAATATCTATATCATGTTATTAAGCTATGTAAAATGGTGGTTGTTGATGTGTATGGTTGCATTTCAAATACATTTTGGTACATTTGAATTTTGCCGTAATAGGACCTAGACCTAGTGTTTGAGCGGGTGAGAAAATCATTTTGATAGCATGCCCTGATCCCATTGACTCAACTGCTATTTTTCAGGGACTCACAAGGCTCATTTGAATTTCTTGATGTAGCAGGAAAATTCTCTGCGACAAAAGAGTGATCAAGTTAAGATCCGACATCTGTAGAACAACATACACCTTGTATTCAATACTTGTGTTGTGTCTGTGTCAGGATGTGTCAGGGAACCCTGCCTTCCTGGCCTTCACTCCGTTTGGCTTCACTGTCCTGCAGGGGAACAGGAGAGTCCATTTCCTCAAGTGGTGAGTAATAATATGGTTAGCATAGTCATAACTTTTGTCAAGCCTTCATTGTTTTACAGCCAGAAATAGTTGCATAAAATGTAAGAGATGTAAGTGTGTAGTTGTTGCATAAAACGTGCAACATTTGGCTTGCCTGTCGTTAGCAATTGTTTTATTTAACCTGGCAGTCCAGAATCCCACAGTCTCAGACCTAAACCTATTTGTCCCTCCTCCTGACTATAAAACAGAGCTGTTCTAATCTGCCAGTTGGTCAGAATGAATATTTCAACGCTTCTCAATGTTCTGTTCGGTTTTGACTGGTCTTGTCTTGTCTTGGTGGGTAGGGACGAGGTGACAAAGCTGAAGTTTGAGGCAAAGACATTCCATATATATGCAAATCAGAAAGAGGTGGGTTCCATGACGTGCATTATTAAAATGGGTTCCTTTCTGCTCTGGAATTACACAGTGAAATTCATGTAGATAAACCTGTTTTATGCATTGGAAATGGCCTTTGGGGAGAAGGTGTAATTTAGCCGTAATAGAGAAGCTAATGACTTAACTGGACATAAGATGTGGGTCCCTTGTTGATAGATAAATGTGTACTCATTGTAGTCTTGTTCATAGAAATAGAATGAATAGAAGTGGTGTCTCCATTCAAGTCAATGATTGCTTAATTGGTGGACTGGCAGCCATTTTGTGTGTACACATGCCAGAAAGTAAAAGCAGGAAGTGTACCCTTCAATCTGTGCTGTGATTTGAGTCAACTCAACTGGCATTACAAAAAAAGGTATTCCATTGCATGAGCCACATCAGTTAGCATAATTTGAATGAACATTCTGCATTACCATGGCAATCCAGCCTCAGTTTATAGAACATTCCAAAATACCATGTAAATGATTGCATCACAATACCAGGCAGCCATTGCAAGTGTACCCATGAGTTTACCAGTCAAATGCCTGGGTAAGAGCTTCCAAACCCGTTCTATTCATTCTATTTCTATGGTTTTGGTAGCCAAGTCAGAAGATGTGAAATACAAGATGTGCATACTCTGTCATACTCAGATGTGCATACTCATACCTACATGTGTATACTCACTGCAGGACAAGAAGATCATCTTGACATATTTTGCACCTACACCTGAGGCCTGTAAACACCTGTGGAAGTGTGGAGTTGAGAATCAGGCTTTCTACAAGTGAGTTACACTGGCTATCAGTAATTTAATCAATCAATCAATCAATATATGATAAAATGTACACTACTGGTCAAAAGTGTTAGAACACCTACTCATTCAAGGGTTTTTCTTTATTTTTACTATTTTCTACATTGTAGAATAATAGTGAAGACATCAAAACTATGAAATAACACATCATGTAGTAACCAAAAAAGTTTTCAACAAATCAAAATATCTTTTATATTTGAGATTCTTCAAAATGACAGCTTTGCACACTCTTGGCATTCTCTCAACCAGCTTCATGAGGTAGTCACCTGGAATGCATTTCAATTAACAGGTATGCCTTCTTAAAACTTAATTTGTAGAATATCTTTCCTTCTTAATGTGTTTGAGCCAATCAGTTCCCTGTGGCTCAGTTGGTAGAGCATGGTGTGTGCAACGCCAGCATGGTGTGTGCAACGCCAGGGTTGTGGGTTCGATTCCCACGGGGGGCCAGTACAAAAACAAAAATTAAAAAAACATTATGAAATGAAATGTATGCATTCACTACTGTAAGTCGCTCTGGATAAGAGTGTCT
Source organism: Salmo trutta (assembly GCF_901001165.1). NCBI lineage: Eukaryota > Metazoa > Chordata > Actinopteri > Salmoniformes > Salmonidae > Salmo > Salmo trutta. The sequence continues at coordinate 30,461,807 of NC_042968.1, forward strand.
GCTAAATGACTAAAATGTTGTGACAAGGTAGGGGTGGTATACAGAAGATAGCCCTATTTGGTAAAAGGTCCAAGTCCATATTATGGCAAGAACAGCTCAAATAAGCAAAGAGAAACAACAGCCCATCATTACTTTAAGACATGAATGTCAGTCAATACGGAACATTTCAAGAACTTTTAAGGTTTCTTCAAGTGCAGTCGCAAAAACCATCAAGCACTATGATGAAACTGGCTCTCATGAGGACCGACACAGGAATGGAAGATCCAGAGTTACCTCTGCTGCAGAGGATAAGTTCATTAGAGTTACCAGCCTCAGAAATTGCAGCCCAAATAAATGCTTCACAGAGTTCAAGTAACAGACACATCTCAACATCAACTGTTCAGAGGAGACTGTGTGAATCAGGCCTTCATGGTGAAATTGGTGCAAAGAAACCAATAATAAGAAGAGACTTGCTTGGGCCAAGAAACACGAGCAATGGACATTAGACCGATGGAAATGTGTCCTTTGGAGTCCAAATTGGATATTTTGGCTCCAACTGCCGTGTCTTTGTGAGACGTGATGTGGGTGAACGGATGATCTCCGCATGTGTATTTCCCACCGTAAAGCATGGAGGAGGAGGTGTTATGGTGTGGGGGTGCTTTGCTGGTGACACTGTCTGTGATTTATTTAGAATTCAAGGCACACTTAACCAGCATGGCTACCACAGCATTCTGGAGCGATACGCCATCCCATCTGGTTTGCTCTTAGTGGGACTATCATTTGTTTTTCAACAGGACAATGACCCAACACACCTCCAGGCTGTGTAAGGGCTATTTTACCAAGAAGGAGAGTGATGAAGTGCTGCATCAGATGACCTGGCCTCCACAATCCCCCAACCTCAAACAAATTGAGATAGTTTGGTATGAGTCGGACCGCAGAGTGAAGGAAAAGCAGCCAACAAGTGCTCGGCATATGTGGGAACTCCTTCAAGACTGTTGGAAAAGCATTCCAGGTGAAGCTGGTTCAGAGAATGCCAAGAGTGTGCAAAGCTGTCATCAAGGCAAAGGTTGGCTACTTTGAAGAATCTCAAATATAAAATATATTTAGATTTGTTTAACACTTTTTTGATTACTACATGATTCCATATGTGTTATAGTAGTTTTGATGTCATCACTATAATGTATAAAATAGTAAAAATAAAGAAAACCCTTGAATGAGTAGGTGTTCTAAAACTTTGGACCGGTAGTGTATGTGCTATTATTACAATGTTATTACATTGCTAAATCTCTTTGTCTCTGTTCACTCACAGGTTGGACAAGTCCAGCCAGGTCAGAACGGTGTCCAGCAGTAATCTGTTCTTCAAAGGAAGTAGATTCAGATACAGGTAAATACATGTACTGGCTATAATTAACGTTTTGAAGATCCTTCAGTTCAGTTTTTGGTGATAATGCACGGTTGAGTGTTATGTTTTGTTTCTGTGTTGGCTCTCAGTGGCAGGGTTGCTAAGGAAGTGATGGAGCAAAGTGCCAAAATAAAACGGGAACCTCCAGAGATTCACAGGTGAGCCTTGGTGCTTTTGATGTCTGAGTTACACCATGACAGTTAGTTTGATGTCTGAGTTACACCATGGCTGTGTTTAGACGGGTAGCCCAATTCTGATCTTTTTTCCACTCATTGGTCTTTTGACCAATCACATTAGATCTTTTTCAGATCTGATCTGAATGGTCAAAAGACCAATTATTGAAAACAATATCAGAATTGGGCTACCCATGGCACTTAGTTTGAGCATGTTGCTTACAACTCTAGATGGTGTGATTCCCACATGGCCCACATACTGAATATACACTATATGTTACTGGACTGTGAGTCCCTTTGGATAAAACTGTCAGCTGAATTACCTCCACTATATATCATCCTATCTAGAACCTAAAAGGGTTCTTCAGCTGTCCCCATAGGAGAACTCTTTGAATAACTATTTGTTTCCAGATAGAACCCTTTTCGGTTTCATGTAGAACCCTTTCCACAGAGGGTTCTAAATTTAACCAAAAATGGTTCTACCTGGAATCAATAAGGGTTCTCCTATGGGGACAGCAGAAGAAACCTTTTGTAACCCTTTTTTCTAAGAGCGTATGCCTTTAACCCCAACATGTAACATGTTTCCACAGGGCTGGTCTGGTACCCAGTAGGAGCTGTCCTTCCATCACCCACGGCCCAAGGCTGACCAGTGTCCCCCGACAAAGACGGAGAGCTGTACACATCTCCATCATGGAGGGTAAAACACACACTGGCCCCTCCCCACACACATCAGTTACAATCATTTACAGTAGACATAGATAGGGCTGGATTAAGTCTACTTATGTGTGTAACAAAAAGTTATAGCACACAGATGGATGGTTTGCCAGATCCAGATAAAGCCTATTCCTGGACTGAAAAGTATGCTCAATGAATAATCTCCATTGAAAGTGAAATTTAGCCCATTAGTAAACTGGTCCCAGATTGCATCTGCACCGCTAGCAGAGCTACTTTAAACCCTACTTTTTCTTTAGAAGTGCCTTACAAAGCAGCTGCCATAAGATTTAAACGTGTCTGAGGTCTATGCTGCTATGGTACTTCACTGCTTTAGTGTCTGAATGGATTATAGCCTTACAGTGCCTCTATTCTGGGGGCTTTTAACACACACACACACACACACACACACACACACACACACACACACACACACACACTGACGCACAAAGCTTGTCTTGAGCAGTAACCTGAGTAGTACCTTTGCTATGAGAGCGGAGCAACAGTTGTGTGTGTCATTCAGGCTTATCCACACACACACACACACACACACACACACACACACACACACACACACACACACACACCAAAGGCTGCACCAATTATCTATTCTCCTTTTTCATTCTTGCAATTCTCTCAAGAGTTGCTGTGACTGTAAGGTATTATTGTGGCAGGAGAAAGTCACTTTGCTGGTTTGTAAAGAACATTCACAGTCACTTTTACAGTATAAACGGGAACGTGAAGTAGCAACTTACCTACATGATGTCGGTTGCATTGTATTGTATTGTACAATGACAGGTCCTGATATTGAACCCCTTCAACCCTGTCCAAACCTTTCCTGTTCTTCATTGGTATCAGTGGTAATAATACCCAGCCTAAAAATAGCCCTCCTGTCAGGGCCTCTCCATGTATGTCACTATGGAGCATATGGTTAGAAGGGTAGCAGTTTTAGGGGGTGGGGGGGTAGGTTAACCACACTGCAATTGGGCCACATTTCTGCTCTCAGGATGCTGCCAGTCACTCTCCCAGCCTGCCTGGCTGTCATAGAGACAGAGTGGTGTAGTGTAGCCAGCCATCGCCAGTCACAAGGACAAAGGGATAGGGGACAACAGCAGACAGGGGACAAGGGACAAAAGTAGAGCGGACAGACACATGGGAAGAGTAGGGTGGTAGGACGGTGGTAGGGCAGTTGTAGGACGGTGGTAGGACGTTAGTAGGGCAGTTGTTGGACAGTGGTAGCTTGGACAGTGCGCTTATTCACTCCTTCAACAGCCACCATGGTGAAATGCCTGATCCGGATCGAGACCAAGGTGAATGTGCATCTGTGCATGATCAACCACTGCTACCGTGATATGAAGGTCCGCGTCCTCCAGCTGGGGCCCAGACTCATGGGCAAGGTTCTGGGGGCCATACCCATCTTCCCTGCCCTCCCTGGGGTACACTCAGCCTCCGGGTTTGGGTCCGCAGAGGCCTCCAGGGCTTCGTCCAGGCTGAGCGTAACACCTCCTGGTTATGGCTCCAACAGGCCAGGTAGCTCCTCCGAAGGTAAAGGACCTCATCATCATGGCACAGGATTCAGAATCCCTTACTAAACCATCCAGGGTTACACTTACACATCTTAAAGAGCAAGTACCTCATCATGGCACAGATTCCTCCATCTAGTGTTACAGATCTTAGTAACTTTGCTTTGAAACAGCTTTGGAAGCCATGACCCTGGTGTCTGGGGTAACACAAGAAGCCTTTGAGGAACCTCTTCCTTCTCAGATTCCCTGTTTTCGTTAGAGATGGAACGATGGCATGTGGCTAGATGGAAGTATTTGTTTTGGGTCTGGTGTTGTGCGAAATGTTGTCTCGAGTAAATGTTATTGCCGACGGCTTTGATTCTGAGTTGATTTGGTTTAAGGTCATGTTAGTAGTGTTGTAGAGTGACATCAGTGGCTGCATTGCATGTCTGTTGTTTATGTGAAGCAGTGTAGTGGAGCATTTGGAGAGGATTGCTTGGGGTATTCCAGGTATTCATGGGTTGCATGTTTCGTCACAGTATCTTTTTGAATGTTTGTTTTGGACTGATTCCCAACTAAGCAATTTACTCAATGCATCGTCAATGAGCAATGATGAAGATTTCATCAAAAGTGGCTTGGAAATACAATGCCATTCAAAATGAGGCAAATAATTAGTAGGAAAACCTTTTTTCATAATTTTGATGTCGCCAGATTGACTTTAGATGTACAGTCATGGCCAAAGGTTTTGAGAATGACACAAATATGAATTTTCACAAAGTCTGCTGCCTCAGTTTCTTTAGATACTTTTGTCAGATGTTACTATGGAATACTGAAGTATAATTACAAGCATTTAATGAGTGTCAAAGGCTTTTATTGACAATTACATGAAGTTGATGCAAAGAGTCAATATTTGCAGTGTTGACCCTTCTTTTTCAAGTCCTCTTCAATCCGCCGTGGCATGCTGTCAATTAACTTCTGGGCCACATCCTGACTGATGGCAGCCCATTCTTGCATAATCAATGCTTGGAGTTTGTCAGAATTTGTGGGTTTTTGTTTGTCCACCCGCCTCTTGAGGATTGACCACAAGTTCTCAATGGGATTAAGGTCTGGGGAGTTTCCTGGCCATGGACCCAAAATATCGATGTTTTGTTCCCCGAGCCACTTAGTTATCACTTTTGCCTTATGGCAAGGTGCTCCATCATGCTGGAAAAGGCATTGTTCATCACCAAACTGTTCCTGGATGGTTGAGAGAAGTTGCTCTCGGAGGATGTGTTGGTACCATTCATTATTCATGGCTGTGTTCTAGGCAAAATTGTGAGTGAGCCCACTCCCTTGGCTGAGAAGCAACCCCACACATGAATGGTCTCAGGATGCTTTACTGTTGGCATGACCCAGGACTGATGGTAGCGCTCACCTTGTCTTCTCCGGACTAGCTTTTTTCCAGATGCCCCAAACAATCGGAAAGGGGAATCATCAGACAAAATGACTTTACCCCAGTCCTCAGCAGTCCAATACCTGTACCTTTTGCAGAATATCAGTCTGTCCATGTTGTTTTTCCTGGAGAGAAGTGGCTTCTTTGCTGCCCTTCTTGACACCAGGCCATCCTCCAAAAGTCTTCGCCTCACTGTGCGTGCAGATGCACTCACACCTGCCTGCTGCCATTCCTGAGCAAGCTTTGTACTGGTGGTGCTCCGATCCCGCAGCTGAATCAACTTTATGAGACGGTCCTGGCGCTTGCAGGACTTTCTTGGGCGCCCTGAAGCCTTCTTCACAACAATTGAACCGCTCTCCTTGAAGTTCTTGATGATCTGATAAATAGTTGATTTAGATGCAATCATACTGGCAGCAATATGTGAAGCCCTTTTTGTGCAAATCAATGATGACGGCACGTGTTTCCTTGCAGGTAACCATGGTTGACAGAGGAAGAACAATGATTCCAAGCACCACCCTCCTTTTGAAGCTTCCTGTCTGTTATTCAAACTCAATCAGCATGACAGAGTGATCTCCAGCCTTGTCCTCGTCAACACTCACACCTGTGTTAACGAGAGAATCACTGACATGATGTCAGCTGGTCCTTTTGTGGCAGGGCTGAAATGCAGTGGAAATGTTTTTTTTTGTGATTCAGTTCATCTGCATGGCAAAGAGGGACTTTGCAATTAATTGCAATTCATCTTCTTCATCTTCATAACATTCTGGAGTATATGCAAATTGCCATCATACAAACTGAGGCAGCAGACTTTGTGAAAATTAATATTTGTGTCATTCTCAAAACTTTTGTGTAATGGTCGTTGTAGGTAGTGGACCAAAATGCAGCGGGTTGAGTGCTCATCTTAACTTTATTGAACACGTAACAAAAAAAAAAAAAAAACGAACGAACAGGATTACAGGCTAAACACAGCTATGCAATCACAACTTCCCACAAAACCCAAACAAAACACACCCCTCTATATAGGACCTTCAATCAGAGGCAACGAGGAACAGCTGCCTCCAATTGAAGGCCAAATCAATAAACTAAACATAGAACTAAAAAGACTAGACTGGAACATAGAAATATACTAACATAGAACATAGCCCAAAAACCCCGGAAAACACTAACCAAACACCCCTCTACATAAGCACACACCCCGAACCACATAAAACAAATACCCCCCTGCCACGTCCTGACCAAACTACAATAACAAATAACCCCTTTACTGGTCAGAACGTGACATTTTGGCCATGACTGTAGTATAGCGTTAGCTAGCTAGCTAAGATTGAGTGGACATTTTAGCTAGCTACCGTTAGCATTGCTAGCTATTTTTGACAAACTTAGCTAGCTAATGACAACATTGCCATGTCTAAAGTAAATTTGACAACATGATAATGCTGGAAAAGTTGTTTCCTACTAAACATTTGACTACTTTAGCAATATCATCGTATTTCCAGGCAGTATAGTGTAATTTAGACTAAAAAGTTGTTAGCCTCTGTCCAGAATGACTGGGTTTATCAGGATTTTAGGGCACCACTGTGGCGCCACCGATAGAGGCCGGATTGAGAACGTTCATAACAATGGCATGACGTGACCGAGTGATGGAGGTTAAACCTATGAATATTTAGGTCAGAGGGGCCTACTGTATTAGAACACCTTTGTTCCTCTGTGTTCGACTTGATCAACGGCACATATTCTATTTAGCAGGACAAGGTAGTATCTACAACCTGAAGGGAATGTGTGTGAGAGTGAAACCTATGATCCTCCATGAGGACTCTGATTCTCCCCCTGGATCATTTTAAAGGCTGGCTGACCTCTCTATTTTCACATTAACACTCTGGGCTACAGAGTAGATCCTGCCTCTCATCCCAAAGGTCTCCTGACTCAGGGATTGACATGAATAACTAGATCTGAACACTGAACTGAGAGACACAATATCTCTCTGCCCCAATGTGTAGTTTTGTTCCATGGTACACTGATATGTGTTATGTGGATTCACTAGTTGTGTAATAGGAGTTGTTGCTCATTGTCTTTATGATGGGATACATTTTCACAGCTCTGAGTTTGATGTTTCTTCTACTATCTCTATCTCTCTCAGGCCTGGAGTCCCTACGAGACTCCGCCCACTCCACACCCGTGCGTTCTGTCTCCCACGGCGACTCCTTCATGCCGAGACACCGTCACCACACAACAGATGCCGGCGAGGGCGGGTCATCCCAGCAGGTCATCTCTGATGAGGCCTACTGCCCCTCGGACAGTGTGCTGCCCACCCCCACGGCCGAACACAGCCTGGAGCTAGCCGTGGCGCGCCACCCTAATGGAGCCCCCTGCAGCATCGAAGAGGAGGAGTCGGAGGCCGGGACTCCTGAGGGACAGGTGGCTGAGTTTGGCCCCGACGGCAGAGTGCTTCGGCTGGGTCGGACCAGGAAGTCTCTCCCTAACAACGAGGTACAGGAGCTACATAAGTTCATCCTGAGTGTGTTGCGTATGTTCCTGGTGACCATGGGACTGCTGTTTGCCCTGCTCTCCCTCCTCATCATGCTGACTGAGTCTGACCTGGACATCGCCTTCCTCCGGGACATACGCAAGACGCCTGAGTTCCAGCAGTTCCACTTTGAGTATTTCTGCCCTCTCAGACGGTGGGTTGCGTGCAAGTTCCGCTGGATGGGAGGCTTCCTTATAGACAAGTGAGAAAGACTGAGCGATGGAGGGAGAGAAAGAGGAGTGAATGAAAAAGAGGCCTCCTCTGAGAGGTCATACTCGAAGGATGGAGGGAGGATAGGAAAAAGTAAAGGAAGGCTGTAGACAGGAAGGGAGGGCTGCTCCATCTGAACGGGAATTAACCTTCAAGCTTCTCCCACAAGTCACTTCCTGTTACAAGCCAAGGACCGCCCCCTTCGCTGACCCTCTTCCTTTTTCTAACCATAAGACTGAACGGAGGACATTTTCTGAGCTCATGTTTTACTTTGGAAATTCAGGTCATTTCAAGGTACTTTATTTTTTACCAAGAGACAAGGCAACAGTTATAAAACGACATAAAATGAGACATCTGAGGTCTGTTATAGGCCTGGGAAGAAACACATATTATTCAACCAACAGAACAACAACAGTTGCCTTTATTTTCTATTACTTCATATGAACATCAATTGTAAGAGAGAGAAAATCTGTATAATAATAAGATGGATACAAATATATTAGATGACATTGATATAAAAACAGAGGTGTGAAGTGTTGAGTTGTGTACTGTACAATGAGTTTGAGCTGAGAAAGGATGAGAAAGAGAGATGAAAAACCATGCCTTTTACTCATTTGGGGTCAACATCTAAAACATCCATGATAATCATTCTAATGCTGCTGAAACTTTCATTTGGGCTGCTATTGGAGGAGAAACATTTCTACTGGCATGAGTACTGAAGTCTGGAGTCTGAAAAAGAAACAAAGATATGATATTCAATAGAAGATGTAAAAAGGTACGTTTTTGAATGTACAGTACCATTCAAAAGTTTGGACACACCTACTCATTCCAGTGTTTTTCTTTATTTTTACTATTTTCTACATTGTAGAATAATAGTGAAGACATCACAACTATGAAATAACACATATGGAATCATGTAGTAACCAAAACAGTGTTAAACAAATAAAAATATATTTTACATTCTTCAAAGTAGCCACCCTTTGCAGAATGAAGAAAAAGCAGCCAACAAGTGCTCAGCATATATGGGAACTCCTGTTGGAAAAGCATTCCAGGTGAAGCTGGTTGAGAGAATGCCAAGAGTGTGCAAAGCTGTCATCAATGCAAAGGGTGGCTACTTTGAAGAATCTAAAATATATTTTGATTTGTTTAACACTTTTTTGGTTACTACATGTGTAATTTCATAGTTTTGATGTCTTCACTATTATTCTACAATGTAGACAATAGTAAAAATAAAGAAAAACCCTTGAATGAGTACGTATGCCCAAACTTTTGACTGGTACTGTATATATACACTGAGTATACCAAACATTTGGAACAGTCTCAATTCGCCGGGGCATGAACTCAACAAGGTGTTGAAAGCGTTCCACAAGGATGCTGGCCCATGTTGACTTCAATTCTTCCCACAGTCAAGTTAGCTGGATGTCCTTTGGGTGGTGGACCATTCTTGATACACACGGGGAACTGTTGAGCATGAAAAACCCAGCAGCGTTGCAGTTCTTGACACAAACTGGTGCACCTGGCACCTACTACCATACCCCATTCAAAGGCACTTAAATCTTTTGTCTTGCCCATTCAGCCTCTGAATGGCACACATACACCATCCACGTCTCAATTTTATCAAGGCTTAAAAATCCTTCTATAACCTGTCTCCTCCCCTTCATCTACACTGATTTAAGTAGATTTTACAAGTGACATCAACAAGGGAGGCTTTCACCTGGTGAGTCTATGTCATGGAAAGAGTAGGTGTTCTTAATGTTTTGTACACTCAGTGTACTATACTGTCTTGTAAGAAAGTTGAAGAATATCTGTGTAATGACTGTGTGTGTCCTAAACTTGGTTTATAGTTTGTTAATTAACCATCAGTACAAATTGGCATGGAACAATCAAGAGACAGTCATACAGTACATCAAAACTATAAACCAAATGAATGGAATTGTTGTATTTTCTGATTTCAAATGGCATCAGATAGAATACTGTTACGAATTATTTTAATCAATGTATAATAAAAACTAGCAATCATTAGTTTTTTAAAGAAACTTTTGAAAAAGATCAATCAAACTAGATGCAATGGTGTTCTTTGTTATTATTATGTGACCTGGAAAGTACAGTAGGGGGTAGAACACAGTGGTCAACCTCTTGAAAACACTGACTAGATGTGCAATACTATAACGATAAAAACTATGAGTATTTAGGTTGGATATGGTACATTTTAGTTTATTAAATGTGTACTTTGATATAAATAATTCTGGTTATTTTCTAAAGGTATAAGAAAATGAAAATGCCTGCTGTGAACATGCCTAGGTGAACATGCCTAGGTGAAAAATACATTTCAACTTGTAGTTGTGCTTATGCATTGGGTTATTTTAAAATGTTGAATATATTGAAGTCCTGCTGAATTATTTTGTACAAAGTAGAGTCTCCTTATATTTAGAGTTTTCCTTGTATAACCTATTTTAACTGAACTAATGTTATTTTTTATCATTGAAAATGATACTTTTTTAGCGCAGTTATTCAGATGAGGACTAGAATTCAAAGAAATACGCAAAGTAGGTGGAGATTCAGGGACGGTTTCCCGGAATCTCTAAGCTTACACCTGAGTTATGGCATCCTTAATGGTGCATCTCCATTCAAAGTGCTTTGTAGTCTAGGAATCGGTTTAATCTGGGCCAGGGAAAGTTTTTGTCAGGTTTACCTCCAAATCCACCTAAGGGAGCATTATACCCTCTCATTTTCACACTGTCTTTACATGTCTACCAAAGATACCTCTCTGCAGCCTCAGCGTTACTTCACATGAGAGCTAGAGTTCCTGAGGAGGGTTTGGGAGAGGGCTGACTAGTGAAGAGCTGCAGAACAGGACAATGATAATCACTACAAGCTTCTATTATATTGTCCTTAGCCGGCACTCTATCTGTTGGCTTAGAATTAACAAATTGAGAGAGGGAATAGCATCAGTTTAGGGTTGAAAAATTCTGAAAAATGTCCCCAAATTACCATGCTTTCAAGGAATCCCAGTTGGAGGATTGCTGGAAACGGGAAGGAATAAGCAGAAAATCGGGAATCCTCGTACCAGGAATTCTGGAATATGGGAAAGTGGCCAGAAATTTTGCAACCCTACATAGACTCAAGATAAAAGTATCTTTCTACATCATCATTTGGTTTTGCATCAGTACAATCCTATCAGACATATGTATGTTGTTTTAATGTTATAATCCCTCAATAGAATAGTGTATGGTGGGTTTAATAAATAATATAGATGTATTAATTCATGTGGTCTGCTATGCAGCAATATTAAGATAACGACAGGTTGGTCCCTGATTGGTGTATTAGATTAAAGTGATTGATTTTGTTTGAAGTTGTGGAAGGCCAGTCAAGGCAAAAGATTTAGATTTTTATACCTCAGATCGCAACTTTCAATTTCAGTTCAATGTGTATGACAAACAATACAACCTTATTTGAGCAATAATGAAAACATTTGAAAATAATTAAATGTTGAAATCAATGTGGGCAGCTAGACAGAAAAAGTAAGTGATGTTTTTCGGTTTGTTTTGATGTGTTCTCCTGTCTTTCCATATAGGATCACTGGATATTCAAGTGACATGTTTTTCATGATTAGCCTACCTACCGTTATACTGGTGAACCTAGCTTCTTAATGCATGGGATGAGATGATGATGAGAAGATGGTGTAGCAGTAACATGCAGCTCAGTGTTGATTGCAATGGGTGCGTTCCAGGTTGTTGCAGTCATGCTGCACATCTCAAAAGATCGCTACAAATCAATAGCAATATCATATTAGTGTGGTTCCGGAGATGTGCAAACGTCTCCAGGGGTCGTATTCGCTAGAAACCAAACTGTAGAAACAAACAGGGAGGGACTACCTTAACTTCTTTGCAAGACATTTTCCTACGGTGTGTGCACCAATGAATACTAGCGACCCAGGTGGTAAGATCTGACAATCTGAGCAGTGTGACTGCAATGAAGACAACCTGGAACGTCCCAATGACTCCAGTGTTAGGAACACCCAGACAGCCTCTGCAATGTCCTTCTGTTAGCTCCCTTACTGTCTCATGGCCATGCATTTGGATCGGTCTCTGTAAACATGTCTTCTGCATTTCTGTTGTTACTCCCAATCAAGACTGAATATTTTTTATCACAGAATGAAGACTGGTGTATTCGATGATTAATTTATCAATAAATATAATTTATTCTTAAATGTGTGTGCCATATCCTTCACCTCGTGAGTCTTACTCATACCATCTCAACCATTGTAACACTTATTTTTTAACAGTATAAAATACTATACAATATTTGTTATTTCTGATGGTTCCTTGTAAACCTTACCGTATGCTTCCCAGTCTAAACAGTTCGCACATACAGTAACATTCAAAAGTTTGGACACACCTACTCATTCAAGGGTTTTTCTTTATTTTTACTATTTTCTACATTGTAGAATAATAGTGAAGACATCAAAACTATGAAATAACACATATGGAATACTTTAGTACCAAAAAAATATATATTTTAGATTCTTCAAAGTAGCCACCCTTTGCCTTGATGACAGCTTTGCACACTCTTGGCATTCTCTCAACCAGCTTCATGATGCTTTTCCAACAGTCTTGAAGGAGTTCCCACATATACTGAGAACTTGTTGGCTGCTTTTCCTTCACTCTACGGTCCAACTCATCCCAAACCATCTCAATTGGGTTGAGGTCAGGTGATTGTGGAGGCCAGGTCATCTGATGCAGCACTCTATCACTCTCATTGGTCAAATAGCCCTTACACAGCCTGGGGCTGTGTTTGGGGTCATTGTCCTGTTGAAAAACAAATGATAGTCCCACTAAGAGCAAACCAGATGGGATGGCGTATCGCTGCAGAATGCTGTGATAGCCATGCTGGTTAAGTGTGCCTTGAATTCTAAATAAATCGCAGACAGTGTCACCAGTAAAGCACCCCCACACCATCACACCTCCTCCTCCATGCTTCACTATGGGAACCACACATGCGGAGATCATCCGTTCGCCTACTCTGCGTCTCACAAAGACAGCGGTTGGAACCAAAAATCTCAAATTTGGACTCATCAGACCAAAGGACAGATTTCCACCGGTCTATTGTCCATTGCTCATGTTTTTCTTTTTCTTCTTATTGGTGTCCTTTAGTAGTGGTTTCTTTGCAGCAAATCGACCATGAAGGCCTGATTCACACAGTCTCCTCTGAACAGTTGATGTTGAGATGTGTCTGTTACTTGAACTCTGTGAAGCATTTATTTGGGCTGGTGCAGTTAACTCTAATGAATGTATACTCTGCAGCAGAGGTAACTCTGGGTCTTCCTTTCCTGTGTCGGTCCTCATGAGAGCCAGTTTCATCATAGCGCTTGATGGTTTTGGCAACTGCACTTGAAGAAACGTTCAAAGTTCTTGACATTTTACGGATTGACTGACCTTCATGTCTTAAAGAAATTATTTACTGTTGTTTCTCTTTGCTTATTTGAGCTGTTCTTGCCAGAATATGGACTTGGTCTTTTACCAAATAGGGCTATCTTCTGTATACCACCCCTACCTTGTCACAACACAACTGATTGGCTCAAACGCATTTAGGAAAGAAATTCTACAAATTAACTTTTAAGAAGGCACGCCTGTTAATTGAAATGCATTCCAGGTGACTACCTCATGAAGATGGTTGAGAGAATGCCAAGAGTGTGTAAAGCTGTCATCAAGCGGCTGTCATCAAGGTGGCTACTTTAAAGAATCTCAAATATAAAATATATTTAGATTTGTTTCACACTTTTTTGGTTACTACATGATTCCATGTGTTATTTCATAGTTTTGATGTCTTTACTATTATTCTACATTGCAGAAAATAGGAAAAATAAAGAAAAACCCTGGAATGAGTAGGTATGTCCAACTTTTGGCTGGTACTGTATATTGTGACAATTTTTGTGACTGTTTTGTTGTCCGGGCAGGTATTTTTTTCAGCTGTTTGAGAAAACAATTTTTCGAAGCAAATCCAAGTTCGCTACCCGAAGTCTATGCCCTTCGTCAATGATTTGTCAACAGGACTACTCCTAGTAGGAGTGGGAAATATGGACAGGATTCTTCAATGAAGTGTTTGTGGTCATTGAACGAGAGACGACTCGTTTTCATGCACATATTTTCACTTGAGAAATACTGCACCAAAAAGCTTAGTTAGATGTAAAATTGCGTTAATAAGACCTCGGAAAAACTTCAATTTATGACAGATTTCTTGATTTATCTTAGATTCATTTGGACTATTTTAAAGAACTGTTTCTGGCAGCGAAGAGGCCTCCAGTGGTCAAAAGTCAGTTTTAGCATGGGCAGAGCCATTTTATTTATTTGTTTATTTAAGATTTATTTAACCAGGAAGGGCTCATTGAGATTTGAAATCTCTTTTTCAAGAGCGTCCTGGTCAAGATAGGCAGCACCAAGTAATTTCACAATTAAAGACAGACATGAAAAACTACAAGTAATCTAGTAAAAACCATAGAATTCACAGGAGTATAACAAAATCATAAATCAGGAATCCTTCATCAGTGATTTAAAAACACCAATCAGGACAAGTTCTTCCAGTTTAAAAGTATTTGTTAAGGCGTTCCAAGCCGATGGAGCAGAGTACATTAAAGCCCTTTTACCAAATTCAGTTCGGACATTTGGAACAGTTAGCAGGATAAAGTCTTGCGAATGAAGAAAGTACCCACCACATTTCTGAACAATAAAAATGGCCAAATAAAATGGTAGTAAACCCAAAATGGCTTTGTAAATAAAAGTATAACAGTGAAGGGCCATTGAGCGCTTCCAGCATTTAAAAAATAGTCAAAGTAGTCAAATAGGTGGGGATTTTTATGGTTGTAGCCTCAATGGTGCAGCCCATGCTGGCACAGACACTACGATGGCACAGATATAAAGATGTCTCCTCTATCCATCTATTTTCCTGGCTATGTTGTTGCTACGGTGGCTCAAGAGGGACAAACAGTAATATTGCCGCTTTTTTCTTTAGGGAATATGCGAGCACAGACGTTCGCTTCGCCTAGCCGAGTTCTGCTAGGAGTAAACTAAACATATGTTTGCGGATGCCTTAACGTTTAGAGCGTTGGGCCAGTAACCTAAAGGTTGTTGGATCGAATCCCCGAGATGACAAGGTAAAAATCTGTCATTCTGCCCCTGAGCAAGGCAGTTAACCCACTGTTCCCCCGGGCGCCGAAGACTTGGATGTCGATTAAGGCAACGCCCTGCACCTCTCTGATTCAGAGGGGTTGGGTTAAATGCTGAAGACACATTTCAGTTGAAGGCAATCAGTTGTACAACTGACTAGGTATCATCCCCCTTCCAGTGCTAGTATGACTTCAGTGTAGTTGTTGTGAATATATTACAACACTGCCATCTAGAGGTGAAATACTGGCACTAGATCTTCACTAGTGGGTTTTCTATGGCTCTCATTAGACAACATGATAATAACATGACTTGTCTGCCTCAGCTGCCGTACTGAAAAATAATAAACTCCATGAAAAGTGCAACTTCAGCTATAACTTTATTTACTTACAAAACAATAGCAAAAGTGTCTTGCAGATAAAACATACAACATAAAAAAACAACCAATGACGGCCTACCCCGGGCGAAACCCGGACGACGCTGGGCCAAATATGCACCACCCTATGGGACTCTCAATCATAGGCGAATGTGATACAGCCTGGATCAGGACCACAATGTTCTGATAAGTCACCAGAATGTCCTGACAAGGTTTCGGGTTAAGGTTAAAGTTAGGATTTTGAATAAGAACACATTTTTACTCTCCAAAAAGTCCAGGAAATTCACAAAAACAAAGCTGTATGACTGCGTGAGATACTGACAGAGTATGCACAAAGTTCCACAGCCCAACTCCACCCAACTTGTCCCCAGCAGCCATGAGCAGATGACTGCTACACGGGTGGAAGGCAACAGAAAAGATACGACTCTTCACCACCTTAGCTACTCCTTCACTCTTACTCAGCTCCATGCTCTTCAGAGTACTACGGTACCTGGAAACGTACCCAATGTAATGTCAGCCTGGCACAGGTTAGGGTTTTACACATCTATACATTCAAATCAATACAGGACGTCCATTAAATACAAATACAATAATGTAGTTTGTCACAGAACACTTAGAAAAAGGCCAAATGCCTAACCTCCCTAATGAAAAGCAAAAGTGCAAATATGGCAAGCAATAAACTCGTTATCAGATCCATTCGATTGAATCCTGTGGAATCCTGTGGAATAAAATAAATAACAGTAAATGATCAGCGAGAAGAGTGAACTGTAAACAGCTCTGAACATACAGTAGAAGATTTGCTCATGATGATAAATAAATGTGCTACCTACCATCAGACTCTAACTAAATGGGACTTTTAAACTGAAATGATTATAAGCCAAGACCCTTTCAAGTGTAGGTAGTATCTTGGGTTGTGTTTGTAAAGTAATGTCTTGATGGTAGAGTCAGCAATGCACAAGTAAACAGCAGTATGGGCTGACTTCCACAACTTACAGACTGACTACACCGCTTGCGTCGCGTGTGCGATCATTGCAAAATAAATTTAGAAATCTATGTTATTCAATTATTGCACCCACACTGCTAACACGCGCCAACGAGTGTCTGCATTGCCAAGGGCTAAAATAGAAGTCAGTTCTATTTCTGATGCAGAGTGCAAAGCGCAATGCTAAACTTCTCTGCCGTTGTTGTGCTGTAGCTATCACACAGCATCAGCGAAGTGTACCGGAGCACATGCAGATACTCTGTTGTGGAATCGTCTTGAATAACGCTCATCTGAAATATCTATGGTTCATCCTGCTGTACAACGCAATGTCATATTGCTGAGTCTCAGTGCAACACAACTGTGCATTCTGCATAATTCAGTCTTGTCGACTGCGACAATTAAGGAAATTGTATAAAAGTTAATTATCTATATGCAGTGCAAAGTACAAAGAGATAATTGATGAAAACCTGCTCCAGAGCATTCAGAACCTCAGACTGGGGCGAAGGTTCATCGACCAAAGTATTCAGACCCCTTCACTTTTTCCACATTTTGTTATGTTACAGCCTTATTCTAAAATTGATTACAATTATTTTGTCCCCCCCTTATCTGCACATAATGACAAAGCGGAAACAGGATTTTAGAAAATGTTGCAAATGTATTAAAAATAAAAAACAGAAATATCTTTTTCACATAAGTATTCAGACCCTTTGCAATGAAACTCGAAATTGAGCTCAGGTGCATCCTGTTTCCATTGATCATCCTTGAGATGTTCCTACAACTTGATTGGAGTCTACCTGTGGTAAATTCAATTGATTGGACATGATTTGGAAAAGCACACACACACCTGTCTATATAAGGTCCCACAGTTGACAGTGCATGTCAGAGCAAAAACCAAGCCATGAGGTCGAAGCAATTGTCCGTAGAGCTCAGAGACAGGATTGTGTCAAGGCACAGATCTGGGGAAGGGTACCAAAATTTCTCTGCAGCATTGAATGTTCCCAAGAACACAGTGGCCTCCATCATCCATAAATTGAAGAAGTTTGGAACCACCAAGACTCGTCCTAGAGCTGGCTGTGCGGCCAAACTCAGCAATCGGAGGAGAGGGGCATTGGTCAGGGAGGTGACCAAGAACTCAGTGGTCACTCTGACACAGCTCCAGGGTTCCTCTGTGGAGATGGGAGAAACTTCCAGAAGGACAACCAGCTCTGCAGCACTCCACCAATCAGGCCTTTATGGTAGAGTGACCAGACGGAAGCCACTCCTCAGTAAAAGGCACATGACAGCCCATTTGGAGTTTGCCAAAAGGCACATAAAGACTCTCAGACCATGAGAAACAAGATTCTCTGGTCTGATGAAACCAAGATTTAACTATTTGGCCTGAATGGCAAGCGTCACGATGGGAGGAAACCTGGCACCATCCCTATGGTGAAGCATGGTGGTGGCAACATCATGCTGTGGGGATGTTTTTCAGCGGCAGGGACTGGGAGACTAGTCAGAATCGAGGCAAAGATGAACGTAACAAAGTACAGGGAGATTCTTGATGAAAACCTGCTCCAGAGCACTCAGGACCACAAACTGGGGCGAAGTGGCCCAGAATGTCCTTGAGTGGCCCAGCCAGAGCCCAGACTTAAACCCAATTGAACATCTCTGGAGAGACCTGAAAATAGCTGTACAGCAACTCTCCCCATCATACCTGACAGAGCTTGAGAAGATCTGCAGAGAAGAATGGGAGAAACTCCCCAAATACAGGTGTGCTAAGCTTGTAGCTTCATACCTACGAAGACTCGAAGCTGTAATCGCTGCAAAGGTGCTTCAAGGTACTGAGTAAAGGGTCTGAATACTTATGTAAATGTGATTTATTCAACAACAACAAAAAAATCCAGTTATGGGGTATTGTGTGTAGATTGATGAGGGGAAAAACTATGTAATACATTTTAGAATATCACTGTAACTGTCACGTCCTGACCAGTATAAGGGGTTATTTGTTATTGTAGTTTGGTCAGGCAGGGGGTGTTTGTTTAGAGTGTTTCGGGGTTTGTTGGGCTATGTTCTGTTTTGAGAGGGGTGTTTGTTTAGAGTGTTTCGGGGTTTGTTGGGTTTTGTTCTAGTATGTCTATTTCTATGTGGTGTTTGTTGGGTTGACCTTCAATTGGAAGCAGCTGCTCCTAGTTGCTTCTAATTGAAGGTCCTATTTAAGAGGGGTGTTTTTTCTATGGGATTTTGTGGGTAGTTGTTCCTTGTTTAGTGTTTGTTGCACCTGACAGGACTGTTTCGTTTTGTTCTTTTTTTTATACGTATTTAGTTGTTTCTCCTTCTTCAAATAAAAAGAAGATGAGTATACATATTACCGCTGCATTTTGGTCCCATCCTTACGACAACCGTGACAGTAACCTAACAAAATTTGGAAAAGGTCAAGGGGTCTGAATACTTTCCTGAACGCACTGTGAATATAAATATATATATAAATAAATATATATATATATATTCACACTACCAGTCAAAAGTTTTAGAACACGTACTCATTCAAAGGGTTTTTCTTTATTTTTCCTATTCTCTACATTATAGAATAATAGTGAAGACATCACAACTATGAAATAACACATATGGAATCATGTAGTAACCAAAAAAAGTGTTAAACAAATCAAAATATATTTTATATTTGAGATTCTTCAAATAACCACCCTTTGCCTTGATGACAGCTTTGCACACGCTTGGCATTCTCTCAACCAGCTTCATGAGGTTGTCACCTGGAATGCATTTCAATTAACAGGTGTGCCTTCTTAAAAGTTAATTTGTGGAATTTTTTCCATCTTAATGTGTTTGAGCCAATCAGTTGTGTTGTGACAAGGTAGAAAATAGTATACAGAACCCTATCCCTATCCCTATTTGGTAAAAGATCACGTCCATATTATGGCAAGAACAGCTCAAATAAGCAAAGAGAAACGACAGTCCATCCATCATTACTTTAAGACATGAAGGTCAGTCAATACAGAAATGTCAAGAACTTTGAAAGTTTCTTCAAGTGGAGTCGCAAAAACCATCAAGCACTATAATGAAACTGGCAATCATGAGGACCGACACACGAATGGAAGACCCAGATTTACCTCTGCTGCAGAGGATAAGTTCATTAGAGTTACCAGCCTCAGAAATTGCAGCCCAAATAAATGCTTCACAGAGTTCAAGTAACAGACACATCTCAACATCAACTGTTCAGAGGAGACTGTGTGAATCCGGCTTTCATAGTCGAATTGCTGAAAAGAAAGCACTACTAAAGGACACCAATAATAAGAAGAGACTTGCTTGGGCCAAGAAACACGAGCAATGGACATTAGACCGGTGGAAATCTGTCCTTTGGTCTGCAGTCCAAATGGGAGATTTCTGATTCCAACTGCCGTGTCTTCATGAGACGAGGTGTGGGTGAATGGATGATCTCTGCATGTGTATTTGCCACCGTAAAGCATGGAGGAGGTGTGATGGTGTGAGGGTGCTTTGCTGGTGACTGTCTGGGATTTATTTAGAATTCAAGGCACACTTAACCAGAATGGCTACCACAGCATTCTGCAGCGATACGCCATCCCATCTGGTTTGTGCTTAGTGGGACTATCATTTGTTTTTCAACAGGACAATGACCCAATGCAACTCCAGACTGTGTAAGGGCTATTTTACCAAGGAGAGTGATGAAGTGCTGCATCAGATGACCTGGCCTTCACAATCACCCGACCTCAACCCAATTGAGATGGTTTGGGATGAGTTGGACCGCAGGGTGAAGGAAAAGCAGCCAACAAGTGCTCAGCGTATGTGGGAACTCCTTCAAGACTGTTGGAAAAGCATTCCAGATTAAGCTGGTTGAGAGAATGCCAAGAGTGTGCAAAGCTATCAAGGTAAAGGGTAGCTACTTTGAAGAATCTCAAATATAAAATATATTTAGATTTGTTTAACACTTTTTTTGGTTACTACATGATTCCATGTGTTGTTTCATAGTTGTATTCACTATTATTCTACAATGTAGAAAATAGTACAAATAAAGAAACACCCATGAATGAGTAGCAATTCTAAAACTTTTGACCGGTAGTGTATATAAAATAAAAATAAACAAACCTTCCCTATGCCATTTTTTTTTTTAAACATACCCCTCCCCCAAAGTAGTTTTACAGCCCTCCCCTATTTTGGACCACCCCAACCCAGTCAATTTCAAATTGTCCCTTATCACTGCATATTGTCTTTGCTTGAATTGCCCTGCTAATGCATTGTTCTTCTCAGACCATTTGAAATAAAATTGTAAAGACGCTTCTCAGGAACACACACTTTATTTCACGAGAATAGGCCTTACCATTGCTGAGATCTCATTAAGTGATCGGAAAGGTTAAAAAGGTCACAGACAGGTCAATGTTACTCCTTAGTCTACAATGGCACCAAATCATCGGTCTTAATTCTTAAATTCAACAAGTTTCGTCAAATATCTAAAGATGGTGATCAATTGGTGTGACATTTTCAGGGCTGATGTAAAACAAAGATGGTTCAAATCAAAGTACAAATGTAATTAAAATGCACATTAGCCAGCACAGAATACATAATTACAGTAATTTAAGCCCAATAATTGAAGGTAGGGTGGTCATATTATTAACAAAGATTATTTCTTTATCTCTGCATGTGTATTTGCCACCGTAAAGCACAATTTCTGAAATTACCCCCACAGCCCAACATACTCAACACTTCTCACTAAGTCTGAACCGTAACACAGTAACCTACTATTCCAATAAAATAGAAGTAAGCTAAGGTAGGCCTACAGTCGTGGCCAATAGTTTTGAGAATTACACAAATATTAATTTTCAAAGTCTGCTGCCTTAGTTTGTATGATGGCAATTTGCATATACTCCAGAATGTTATGAAGAGTGATCAGATTAATTGCAATTAATTGCAAAGTTCCTCTTTGCCATGCAAATGAACTGAATCACAAAAAAACATTTCCATTGCATTTCAGCCCTGCCACAAAAGGACCAGCTGACATCATGAGGTTTGATGATAGCTTCCCTGTGGCTCAGTTGGTAGAGCATGGTGTTTGCAATGCCAGCATGGTGTGTGCAATGCCAGCATGGTGTGTGCAACGCCAGGGTTGTGGGTTTGATTCCCACGGGGGGCCAGTACAAAAATAAAAAAATGAAAGGTATGCATTGACTACTGTAAGTTGCTCTGGATAAGAGCGTCTGCTAAATGACTAAAATGTAAATGTAATGTCAGTGATTATCTCATTAACACAGGTGTGAGTGTTCATGAGGACAAGGCTGGAGATCCCTCTGTCATGCTGATTGAGTTCCAATAACAGACTGAAAGCTTCAAAAGGAGGGTGGTGCTTAGAATCATTGTTCTTCCTCTGTCCATCATGGTTACGTGCAAGGAAACACGTGCCATCATCATTGCTTTGCACAAAAAGGGCTTCACAGGCAAGGATATTGCTGCCAGTAAGATTGCACTTAAATCAACAATTTATCAGATCATCAAGAACTTCAAGGAGAGTGGTTCAATTGTTGTGAAGAAGGCTTCAGGGTGCCCAAGAAAGTCCTGCAAGCGCCGGGATCATCTCCTAAAGTTGATTCAGCTGTGGGATCGGAGCACCACCAGTACAGAGCTTGCTCAGGAATGGCAGCAGGCAGGTGTGAGTGCATCTGGATGCACAGTGAGGCAAAGACTTTTGGAGGATGGCCTGGTGTCAAGAAGGGCAGCAAAGAAGCCACTTCTCTCCAGGAAAAACATCAGGGACAGACTGATATTCTGCAAAAATGTACAAGGATTGAACTGCTGAGGATTGGGGTAAAATCCTTTTCTCTGATGATTCCCCTTTCCGATTGTTTGGGGCATCTGGAAAAAAGCTTGTCCGGAGAAGACAAGGTGAGCGCTACCATCAGTCCTGTGTCATGCCAACAGTAAAGCATCCTGAGACCATTCATGTGTGGGGTTGCTTCTCAGCCAAGGGAGTGGGCTCACTCACAATTTTGCCTAACACAGCCATGAATAAAGAATGGTACCAACACATCCTCCGAGAACAACTTCTCTCAACCATCCAGGAACAGTTTGGTGACGAACAATGCCTTTTCCAGCATGATGGAGCACCTTGCCATAAGGCAAAAGTGATAACTAAGTGGCTCGGGGAACAAAACATCAATATTTTGGGTCCATGGCCAGGAAACTCCCCAGACCTTAATACCATTGAGAACTTGTGGTCAATCCTCAAGAGGTGGGTAGACAAACAACAACCCACAAATTCTGACAAACTCCAAGCATTGATTATGCAAGAATGGACTGCCATCAGTCAGGATGTGGCCCAGAAGTTAATTGACAGCATGCCAGAGTGGATTACAGAGGTCTTGAAAAAAGAAGGGTCAACACTGCAAATATTGACCCTGTGCATCAACTTCATGTAATTGTCAATAAAAGCCTTTGAATCTTATGAAATGCTTGTAATTATACTTCAGTATTCCATAGTAACATCTGACAAAAATATCTAAAGACACTGAAGCAGCAAACTTTGTGGAAATTAATATTTGTCATTCTCAAAACTTTTGGCCACGACTGTACACCCGAGTTGGATTACATTGTAATGTTATTTTTGGTGTTGAGGAAAAACTGCAGAAAATAATTAGCCTAGGCACAGAAGAGAGTGAATTGCCTGATATGGGACACATTTTCAACACACTGGTATTTAGCCATGATTTTAATGATTGTAGGGCTGTAGCCACTGAAATCTGGTAGTTTTTATTTGAAAGAATAAA
Organism: Salmo trutta; assembly: GCF_901001165.1. Lineage (NCBI taxonomy): Eukaryota > Metazoa > Chordata > Actinopteri > Salmoniformes > Salmonidae > Salmo > Salmo trutta. The sequence continues at coordinate 30,485,022 of NC_042968.1, forward strand.
ACCATCAATCACAAAATTCGCTGTGGGTACAATACAGCCAATGAAAGAGCTAAACTACATGAAAAGCACAACTTCAGCTAAATATATAACTTTATTTAAACTAACAAAACAATTTGATAGAAAACAATGTGCAACAATAGCAAAGGCATCTTGCAGAAAAACACCCAAACAACTTATTTTGGTCTATTCTAAGCATGTGTTCTGGGCCCGTATCATTAAACATTTTAGAGTAGGAGTGCTGATCTACGATCAGTTGAGCCTTCCAGATCATAATGAATACGAGGGAGGGTACCTGATCCTAGATCAGGACTCTTACTCAGTTGTTTTGTAAACAATGGCCCAGGTTTCTCCTCAGGCAGTGAACACATACAGGCATCCTGCTCTCAGTCGGTGAAGACGTACAGCCGTCCGGAGGCGTTACCCCCCAGTAGAGCGTTCCTGGTGGGGTGGAAGGCTGTGACTGAGAGCACGGTGGTCATCTCTGGGTCCTGGAAGAAATGCTGGAGCTGCCCACTCTCATGGAACACCTGGATAGAAAATGATATACTTTATTGTCCCAGAGGAGAAAATTGTCTTGGACACGGTGCCCCTGTATACAAAATATATGAAACGTTACCCATACCATGCATAGCCACATAATCCAGAACTTGTACATTGACCTTACACGTCCCGTTAGGGGAATAGTAACACGACCTCAGATCTTACTTATTGTTGTTGAGGTTCGATGATAGACGTGGGAACAAAGGAGTGCTTATACCTGGACTCTGCGAGGCCGCTGCATGCTGCCCACAACGAAGCAGTCGTCCCTCTTGGGGTCCCACATCGCCTGCAGCTTGGACAGCCAGCGCCCTGTGATCAAGTTCTGTCTGCAAACAGGGACAAAGGAAATGGATTCATCAGCATTACACAAAGACACTATTACAAAGACTCCTGGATTTGCTGGCTGATGTCTATTGGTATAAAGCACACATACTAGAAATAACACAGGCATTGGCGAGTAAACCAATGCAAACAGAGGTTGCGGGATCTTTCCAATGTTTTTTAATTTATTTCATCTTTATTTAGCCAGGAGAGATAAAACACTATTTCTCAAGAGAGACCTGGTCAGTTTTGCTTTCTAAATGTGATAGTATAATGAATTTACTGGATGGAGGTCAGTAGCGGAGCTCTGGAGGTCAGTTCCGAGGTGTCGTAAATCCTGAAAAACAAAGTAAATTTAATTGCTAAACATTTCAGGTTTCAAGTATTGGACAATATGCTTAGTGCAACTTTTAAAACACTTATTGTAGCACATAAGCAAATTATTTATTTGAACTTCATAGTCATTTAAAAAACTTTAATTTTTTTTTTTTTTAAATCTCTTTACATATTTTAAATGTCCTAACATCTTACTGTGGCATGCAGACTCACCTGATGTTGTTGTCTAGGCAGGTGGTCACTACTCTGTTGCCAGTGCCAGGAGAGAAGTAGGCACTTGAGATGCTCTTTGAGTGACCATAGAGCTGGGAGACTGGCTTGCTCGACGACGCCTTCAAACATCGAGCATCGTAAATGCTCACAATACTAGAGAAAAATCAAAACATCAATATCAGTTTTAGCAACATAAAAGATCAATGAAATAGAAAGTGGATTTCCTTAATAGGACTATACTATAAGCAATCATTTTGCAAACTTGACAAAATACATAAATCAACTTATTAAACCATAGGATTGTCTCAAGGCTTGTATAGAGATTGCTTGCCATAATGACATTGGTCGACCTGATTGGCTGACATATTGCACATCATAGCACTGATTCCCATTTTGTACCTGTTCTCAGCAACCATGATGTACTGCTTCTGAACAGGGTGGACATGAACACAGCGAACCGTCTTGGTATCCAGGCTATGGAGGGACTCATGAGAGGTTCTGAGTAAAAACGAGACAGACCAGCATTAATAAGGCATTAGCAATAAGCTTTTGACTTATAACACAATGGCCAGTCCTTGTACAGAGAGAAAATCAAAACGATGTTACTTTACCCTGGAGTCCGCCTGTCAACGATGGCAACGTCTCCGTACCAGTCCCCGGTGACCAGCGTCGAACAGTCATGTGACAGGAAGTCAAAGGTTCTCAAGCCATCCTTGATCCGATACACCTAGTTGGAGAAAGGACAGAGATAACGTAACAAAGACCAAACAGGGAATCTAAAATCTGATATGTGTGTTCAATTCCCACTGGGGTCACAAATATGAAAATACATGCACTCACCGTTTTGTGTTGCTTTGGAAAAAACTGTTTGCTAAATGCCATATATTATCATCACTGCATGGTACCTCATCAAAAACGGCTTTCTCCACGTCTGTGCTCCGTAGCGTCCCGTCGTAGCTGAGGGTCAACAGGTCTGTAGGATGTGACCTGGAGAACGCCATGCAGGCCACCGGCCGGACGTGTGGCTCAAATAGCAGCACGCCCTCATCCCCCATATCAGAGTCCTGAGAAAACAAGCAGCACGCCGTTGTCGTATTCACAACAACTGGGAACTCGGAAATCTCAGACTTCAGCGCGTTCAAAACAACTGGGAACTAAAAAAAAATAAAAAATAAACTAGCTCAGACTGATTTTTTTGAACGGTCATCCAACTCGGGCCTCTTTCTAGAGCTCCGACCTGAAGATCACTGATGTCATGATTTGACCTTTTATTTTTCTGAGTTTCCAGTTGTTTTGAACACAGCAAGAGTCCTGAGGAAACAACAAACGGCAGCACGATATCACCCATACCAGATTCCTGAAAGAACAACAAAAACCAAATAAGCCCAGTCACACATTAACTCTACAGCATCCAGCTTCACTGTGTGTGTGTGTACTCACGAGGTTCCACAGCCCCACTCCACCAAACTTGTCCCCAGCAGCCATGAGCAGATGACTGCTACACGGGTGGAAGGCAACAGAGAAGATACGACTCTTCACCACCTTAGCTACTCCTCCACTCTTACTCAGCTCCATGCTCTTCAGAGTACTACGGTACCTGGAAACGCACCCAATGTAATGTCAGCCTGGCACAGGTTAGGGTTTTACACATCTATACATTCAAATCAATACAGGACGTCCATAAAATACTACAAATATATACATTTGTCACAGAACGTTAAGAAAAAAGGCCAAATTCCTTAACATTCAAAATGAAACTTACTCTTCCAGACCCAACTCCTTCTTTTCTTCTTTGATTAAATCCTGTGGAATAAAATTAAAAAACTGTAAAAGAACAGTGACGCTGCAAACAGTTATGTGGAACATAGGACTGAAGAGTTAGCCTGGTCCCAGATCTGTTTGTGCGGTCATCCCAAATGTTATGGTCATTTTCATGCCAAATGAGTTGGCAAGATCGCACAAACAGATCTGGAATCGTGCTAGAGAAAAGTAGGTCATGGTGAACAAATGTGCAACCTCTGTCCACAGCTTGAGAAGCTCAGGTGGCAGTGAACTATCCTCCTCCATGTTGATTGGCTTCATACTAATGGGACCCTCTGGCTTCCTGGCATGTTCAATCTTTAGTAAATACACGTCAACATAAACAAACAAACCATTATCATGAGAAATAAAGTAGCGTTTCAAGATTAAAATGGAACAAATGTGAAAAGTTGGCTTTTCTGTGTAGTGAAGTACAATTTCTTAACATAAGAGCCTATCCTATTGGTCAGTTACTCACGTCGCATTTTGCTATTGGTCAGTCACTTACTCGTTCGGCTTCATAATAAATCCTGTGTGGTTCCGGGGGCAGGGGGAGTGGCTTTGCTTCCTTCTTCTGGATTCTCAAGGACTTGGTGCGAGGAGGCAGTATCTCTGTCCAGGCTACCTTACTGTAGTGAGCCAAGACATTAGTTACATTGTGTTAGAAACAGAAACGAGTCACACTGACATTCTCTATCCAAGCTGGCCATAATAAATACATTCTGTATGCCATAAGTTACAGAAGCTCATATGGGCCTTATGTCCTAAAGGGATTAAGTATGTATAATGGAAGCTCATTTACTTTGTACTGAGACCAAATTCGACTGACCAATGTAAGTACATACACGGTACACAGGAAACATTGAAGTAAATATTTTCAGTCATTGGTACAAATGTTGAATCTGTCATTACTTTAGTTTCTGTCTCTTGAGACCTCTCTGTGTTTTTTCTGGTTTCAAATCCTGCTTGGCCTATTGAAGAAACAATAATATGTTATTCATTTCACCACACAAAGTGTTTCAGTAAAATATGCATAAGTAGATACCATTTAAACTCGGTTCTTCAACAAACTAACCTCAAGCAGTTTTATGGAGGACAGGAACACTTGGTTTTGTCTGATATTTTCCAACCGTTCCAATTCATAATTCGATAGACTTCCAGGCTGTATCTGCAATGTGAAAACAAAGAGTAAAGTGAGATCACCAACAGGATTGTATTCATTCATGCAGTTTTCAAATGTCTCCTCTTGGACCCACAGACGTTTCACAGTATTGTTATAGCCCTGAACTAGCTCACCTGATCGCCTAAACAAGGGTTGTGTCCTCTGCTCAGATGTATGCCACAACGCCTAGATCGGTAATTTACATATCAGCTAACTACATAATATGTTGTTATAGCTATCTGGTGTCAGACGGCAGTCAATGACGTGGCACACAACCATTGGTTGATGCATGCAACGTCTGAGCAGGGGAACATGACCATTGGCTTGATCATTTGTTGACAAGTTGAACCGAGTGTGCTAGCCCAGGAATAGTTCAAATACGTGGAATACCTGGGGGTCGCCGAGGAGATGTTTGAACACCTCTGCATTAGTCCACATATAACATATGAACATGGGTCTACCGCGGGAGAAACCAACGTCTTGACCATTAGACCAAGAGGAAATTCCCTATTGGCACTAGAACCGACTGATTTTGAAGTCGCAGGTGGGCTACCCATCACGTGACCATGAGCAACCATGACCGACTCAAGTCCGCTACAGTCACCCCCTTTGATCTCCTGCCCCACGACAGATCAGGCCCCACGTTGGGGATAAGAACTGTTAGACCAAGAGGAAATCCCCCATTGGCCTGAAGGCTGAAATAGATTTTGAAGTTGCAGGCAGGGGCTACCCATCACGTGACCTTGAGCAACCATGACCGACTCATGTCCCCTACACATACGCCGTAGCAAACGTTTCGCAACGGAAAAGAAAAACAAGCATTTTTTATTGGACAACTTGGAGGTAGTCTCTCCCTGATTCAATATTATACAATCAGTTCACTTCTGTTTGGTGCCTAATGAAACATGACACCAAGGTTATTTGGCCTAAATACTGTGTGTAATGAACACTTACATTCTTGTCTTCCTTCTCCTCCTTGACTTTTTCAATGATTCCTTCCACTTTCAAAGGAAGTGCTTTTCTCTGAGATAAATTGCATTTCATTGTAAAGTACTAGCATTGCCCAGTTTTAGCCCATTATACACACAATTGAGACAAACAACCATACATGCACACATTCATTGAACTTGCACTTTGGAATTGCATCATGGATCAGTGGTCATCATATGGGTGGACACACTTACCTTTCTTTTCGTTCCTTGATTTTCTTTGAAGCTGGGATTTGGTACCAGTACCTCATCTGGGGTGAATTTCTTGGGTTTGCACCCCTCTTTTGCTGAATGGAGTACAGGGACACCATTCTTGGTATTCGCTGGCTTCATTTCCTACAATTAATGTTGGGATGCATTTCAATTTAGTAATGACTTAAACAGGTTTATAATTGATCATAAACTTAGCACAGTGGTATCTTCAGCTAGATAGCTAGCTAGCTCCGATAAGGCTGGAGGTCCGGGGAAGAATGCTAGTTAGGTGCCCAAGGAAACTTCAGGTGCACATGGGCGGGGAATTTACAATACTACAGTAATGTGACTGCATAAAAAGTAATCTCAGAACCTGGAAACATATCTCGCATGAGCGCTAGCAGAGACGAAGATGGGGCATCACTAGCTTCTATAACCACAAAGTTATAATATCCGCCCATTTCTACAATTTATCTTTTTAGAATTTGATTTTAAACATAACCATGGACTGCTAACCTCATACCTAACCTTAAAATTATGACCGAAAGCACATTTTTGTAGCCAATTTTGACTGTGGCTGTGGAATCTGACTGGAATCTAACTTTGTGGCTAAAGAAGCTAATGGAAACCACGGATGGGCGAATAGACGGTCGTCAGTAGTTACTACAGCCACAAAGTTATAAAGCTAAATTCACCATAATTTCAGGTCATTTAATGCTTAAAAACAAAACACATGAATGAGATATTCGGCTACAGAGGTGCTATTTCTTATCGATCTCTACAGTTTACGTCCAAAAACAAATTATGTGAAATGACGTAAACGAATACTGAGTTACTGGCTAACTGCACTGGCTAGCATAGCTAACAAACTAGCTACGGTCGCTGCGCACATGACGTCGATGAACCACCAAAGGCAAACCCCATTTCTGTTAAAAATTGAGTAAAGGGCAGTAGATGTTCTTTCGTGCCCAAAGTCGACCTTTAAAATCTTATTTTAAATCTAACATTAGCAGCAATGTTAACCTTAAATTAATAAGAAAAAGCGAATAATTATTTTCATACATTTTTACAATATTGCAAATTCTGACTGTGCTATCTAGTGGAAACCCAAATAGTCAGCGATAGATAATCTTTGGCGCTAGTCAGCTGCTTCTCGATGTCTGAGGAAAGACAAGTTAGATAAAACAATGCATGCTGGTCCTAGGTCTCGTTTTAGTGGTTATGGTACATTACAGTCATTGCAACCTACCATTTCATTGATCTCCACCCACCCAGGGCACCAGTCCATGCATAACTAACCCAATGTTTGTACAATTAAGTTATGATTGCTTGTCACTAACGTTAGCTACAGTATATCTTACACCATTCATAGACGCTAAACTGCTTTAACGATATCTTCAAATGTAACCGCTGAAAACATCCTGAGAAGGGTTTGCCATAGATAGCTACATATTAGCTCTTGCAAACCCTTCTCTGTGTGTAGTGATTTCAGCCGTTACATTCGCGAACTACAATTCTGATGTTATGTTTTCATGTTTAGAAACTTCAATAATCTTCGCTCTCAAAACGGTTTTCGGAACATATGCTGATATGCCCCTTATCTTTCGTGAAGCGAGAAAGCGTCTTTCAAGAAAAATACACACCTTACTGTAGCAGTTTGGAACAGATCCACAAGCTATGTGCCTCTAGTTGACAAACTACACGTCCTCCCCAGTTAAGCTTAAACACAGGTGTTCACAGAACACTAGATAGTTAATTAGCACAGGTGGCCACCTATGTCTTCCATAAATAAGTGATGTAACATGGAGATATGGCTGTCTGGGAACACTAACCCTTTGAAGGTGTGTTGTAATTTAACGTTTGTATTAATATATTTTTTTCCTTGCCGATATGAAATATACGTTCCTTGTGTTTTAAAAAACGTACCGCAAGCGATGAGTGTTAATGTTTAGAGCAAGTGTTGGGGCTCTTAACAAAACACCCCCTGTCCAGAGATACTACTATCATCAATAGGCGCTAAATCAGTTACCTCTGAATGGGGTCGCTAGCTATATCAGTAGCTAAGTAGGGTTAACATTGACCTAGGTATTTGACAAAAGCAATATGTCCCAACAAAAAAAATGTGTAATGGAAACGGAAGATGGGAGTCATTTTCTAAACATTACATTTGTATCCGTTGGACTGGGGTGGATTTTTAATCTGTCAAACCTTCTTTATTGCAACAGATCTGATGGAAGCGGTGTTTATCCTGACTTTCAAGAATGGCTGAATTGATTCGCCTTGCTTTTCTATTTGGCTGGCAAGTTTTAACATCCAATTATTTCAGATCTTCATGAGTGCAAGTTTCACCATGGCACGGACCATGCCGATACGTTGGCACATGAGATGTATTAGAATATGGCAAATATTAGTCAATTATTGCATTCTATCCATGCTGTTTTTTGCGGGCTACCTGCAGTTGTGTAAAGTATTTAAGTAAAAACAAATTTAAAGTAGTTTGGCGTATCTGTACTTTACTATTTGTATTTTTGGCAACTTTTACTTAACTACATTCCTAAAGAAAATGTACTTTTTACTCCATACATTTTCCCTGACACCCAAAAGTACTCGTTACATTTTCACAGGAAAATGGTCCAATTCATACACTTATCAAGTGAACATCCCTGGTCATCCACTCTGGTCTGGCAGACTCACTAAACACAAATGCTACGATTGTAAATTGTGTGAGTGTGCCCTTGGGTATCCTTCAATAAAAGTTGAAGTAGAAATTATTTATACATTTACTATTTATACTTAATGTAATTGCTAAGGTATACTTAACACTTAAGTATATTTAATACCAGATACTTTCATTTGGGTCATTTTCTATTAAGGTATCTTTGCTTTTACTCAAGTATGACAATTGAGTACTTTTCCCACCACTGGCTACATGGGACATGAAACAGATAGATGGGAGGGCATACAGACTGTCTGTGCAATTTGCCTAAATGGGTAATGGAAACGCTTCAAAATCTACATTTATATTCGACAGACGTGACGTCATTACGTCCAGCCGTTTTAGTCGACACCCTAGCAGGCAATTGTCTATTTTCTACACGAACTCTAAAATGTTGACAACAACAAAAAATATCACTGGACAAGTTAATGGAAACATAACTTGTGACTCACTAGCAATATTTCATGGGTAGTTGTATATGGATAGTTCTAAGCGATGGTCCTTAATCTTACCTGCAATATGTAGTACAATTTCACAATCGCGTTCGGAAGATTTGGTTCTTCCGAAACCCTCAGGCAAACCGAGTCGCAGATACTTAGCTTGCAAGCTAGGTCCGAACAGCTGTTTGTTTTCTTGAATCACTTGGTTGATGTATCCTGCACCACAGAAAAACACTTTCCCGCCACGATGGTGTTTTGTAACAAACCCCTCCCCTTTGTTGTGCAAGATAATTCACAGCAGCTGATTGGTTACTATATTTTTATATAACAGAGCAGACACATCGCTTGGGGCACATTTGTTTATAAAAAAATTAACCAGGGCTCAATATAATTTTGCTTTTCATGTGCCAATGAATTTGGGGGTATAGCTCTTAGGAATATGAATATATATATATATATAAATAAATAACTATATTCCTAACACATGGAATTGTGTAGTAACCAAAATAGTGTCAAACAAATCCAAATATATTTTATATTTGAGATTATTCAAAGTAGCCACCCTTTTAGCCACCCTCTTGGGATTCTCTCAACCAGCTTCATGATGTAGTCACCTGCAATGCATTTCAATTAACAGGTATGACATCTTAAAAGTTAATTTGTGGAATTTTGTTCCTTCTTAATGCATTTGAGCAAATCAGTTGTGTTGTGACAAGGTATGGGTGTTATACAGAAGATAGCTTTATTTGGTAAAAGACCAAGTCCATATTATGGCAAGAACAGCTCAAATAAGCAAAGAGAAACAACAGTCCATCATTACTTTAAAACATGAAGGTCAGTCAACCCTGAAAGTGCAGTCGCAAAAACCATCAAGCACTATGATGAAACTGGCTCTCATGAGGACTGCCACAGGAAAGGAAGACCCAGAGTTACTTCTGCTGCAGAGGATAAGTTCATTAGTTACCAGCCTCAGAAATCGGCAATAAACTGCACATCAGATTGCAGCCCAAATAAATAAATGCTTCACAGAGTTCAAGTAACAGACACATCTCAACATCAACTGTTCAGGGGAGACTGTGTGAATCAGGCCTTCATGGTCAAATTGCTGCAAAGAAACCACTACTAAAGTACATCAATAAGAAGAGACTTGCTTGGGCCAAGAAACACGAGCAATAGACATTAGACTGGTGGAAATCTGTTCTTTGGTCTGACAAGTCCAAATTTGAGATTTTTGTTTCCAACTGTCATGTCTTTGTGAGATGCAGAGTAGGTGAATGGATGATCTCCCCATGTGTGGTTCCCACTGTGAAGCATGGAGGATGAGGTGCGGGGGTGCTTTGCTGGTGACACTGTCTGTGATTTATTTAGAATTTAACCAGCAGGGCTACCGAAGCATTCTGCAGCAATACGCCATCCCATCTGGTTTGCGCTTAGTGGGAATTTGTTTTTCAACAGGACAATGACCCAAAACACACCTCCAGGCTGTGTAAGGGCTATTTGACCAAGAAGGACAGTGATGGAGTGCTGCATCAGATGACCTGGCCTCCACAATCACCCGACCTCAACCCAATTGAGATGGTTTGGGATGAGTTGGACCGCAGAGTAAAGAAAAAGCACCCAACATGTGCTCAGCATATGTGGGAACTTCTTCAAGACTGTTGGAAAAGCATTCCAGATGATTACCTCATGAAGCTGGTTGAGAGAATGCCAAGAGTGTGCAAAACTGTTATCAAGGCAAAGGGTTGCTACTTTGAAGAATATAACATATATTTTGATTTGTTTAACACTTCTTTTGGTTACTATATTAATCCATATGTGTTATTTCATAGTTTGTCTTCACTATTATTCTACAATGTAGAAAATAGTACAAATAAAGAAATGAGTAGGTGTGTCCAAACTTTTGACTGGTACTGTATATATATTTATTATTTAACAAAACTACATGCAAAAAAAGTAACCCTCAGCAGAATCAGTCTAAAATACACAAAATATGCCTAGTACAAACCTCTAAAGAAAATATAACACTAACCAAAATGTCAAATCAAGAGAAGCTAAAATATTGGTGATGCTTTTGTGACAGTAGGCAACTACAGTACTAACTAGGATCTCTTACACTCAAAACCGGAGCAATATGCAACATAAGCACACGATTCAAAGACTCTCACTACTCAGTCATTGCCTACTAACAAACCATGACCAGCCACATACCATATACAGTACAAACATTCATAATACGATCCAGTTATAATTAATTTAAAATAAGTAACTTGGAAAATGTAAAACACACATTGTAACAGTATAACTACAGTTCTTAAAAACATGTCCATGCAAATAACACAGAGATGCTCACTCCTGTCCTCTGAATGAGAAAATGTATCCTGTTTTTCCTGAGTTCTCATACTGTAGCTGAAGACTCTGACTGTGGCGTTCTCTTCTCTTCTGAGTTCCCGTTACATCACACCGGGGGGAGAGGATAAGAGGAGCAGGCTGCCAGTCCACACATGTTCCTCCCTCGTTCTATTAGGAAATATCTGAGGAGGAAATACAAAATATATTTTGTAAGCTATACCAAACAAATATAAAAACATAACATACAACATTTTCAAAGATTCATATAAGGAAATCAATCAACTTTAAATAAATTCATTAGGCCTTAATCTATGGATTTCACATGACTGGGAATACAAATATGCATCTGTAGGTCACAGATACCAAAAGAAAAAGTAGGGGTGTGGATTAGAAATCTGGTATCTGGTGTGACCAACATTTGCATCATGCAGCGCGACACATCTCATTCGCATAGAGTTGATCAGGCTGTTGATTGTGGCCTGTGGAATGTTGTCCCACTCCTCTACAATGGCTTTGTGAAGTTACTAGATATTGGTGGGAACTGGAACACGCTGTCATACACGTCTATCCAGAGCATCCCAAACATGCTCAATTGGTGACATGTCTGGTGAGTATGCAGGCCATGGAAGAACTGGGACATTTTCCAGGAATTGTGTACAGATCCCTGCGACATGGGGTCATGCTTATGCCTGCCCATACCATAACCCCACCGCCACCATGGGGCACTCTGTTCACATTGACATCAGCAAACCGCCCACACAACACCATACACGTGGTCTGCGGTTGTGTGGCAGGTTGGAAGTTCTGCCAAATTCTCTAAAACGATGTTGGAGGCGGTCTATGGTAGCGAAATGAACATTCAATTCTCTGGCAACAGCTCTGGTGGACATTCCTGCAGTCAGCATGCCAATTGCACGCTCCCTCAAAACTATTACACTGAGCAAAAATACAAATGCATCTAGAGATTCTGGGTTCGAGTCCAGGCTCTGTCGCAGCCGGCAGCGAACGGGAGACCCATGGGGCGGCACACAGTTGGCCCAGCGTCGTCCGGGTTAGGGGAGGGTTTGGCCGGCAGGGATGTCCTTGTCCCATCGTGCACTAGCGACTCCTGTGGCGGGCCTGTGAGCAGTCCACGCTGACACGGTCGCCAGGTGTATGGTGTTTCCTCCGACACATTGGTGCAGCTGGCTTCTGGGTTAAGTGGGCATTGTGTCAAGAAGCAGTGCGGCTTGGTTAGGTTCTCACGGCTCTCAACCTTCGCCTCTCTCGAGGCCGTACGGGAGTTGCAGTGATGAGACAAGACTGTAACTACCAATTGGATACCATGAAATGGGGGAGAAAAAGGGGTTAAAAAAATGTATATCTGTCTGTAACATTATGATTGGCTGGGTGCGCCTGGCTGCCAAATGGGTGACCTATGCCCTCTAAGGCTGCACCCCTGCCCAGTCATGTGAAATCCATAGATTAGAGCCTAATGAATTTATTTCAATTGACTTATTTCCTAATATGAACTGTAACTCAGTAAAAACATAGAAATTGTTGCATGTTGTGTTTATACTTTTGTTCAGTATAATTTCAACCTAAAAGGAGATAGTCAGACAGCTATCTTGCAGTATACGTGTGCTACAATGTCTGGGTGTTCAATAGCTGATCTGTGTTCATGAAGCATCTATATAGTTATCATTAGTAAAAAAAGGAAGTTCAACAGCACTGAATATTTTTTATGTATTTACCCATCCATTCCCCAGTTGGTGCCCCAGGAGTTTTTCACGATCCAATATGGAGTGCTATTCTTTTCACCATATCCCACTGCCAGTACAGCATGGTTCACATTGTCTGTAGTGTTCTTACACGTAGTGCTAGTACAAACAAAGAATACTTTATAAAACACATGCAGGACATGTTAATTAATTGTAATAGAGGGTCAAATGTGCAGTTTGTATACCTTATGTGAACGGAAAGAAGCTTTACAGCTCATGAAAGTCTTCTACTGCAACATTGTATGGCTCATAAGTACAGTCTTCTACCTTCCACACATTATTTGATAAGATTTGGAGGTTCACAATTCAATTCCCACAAAGCTCTTTAATCCTGTCACCCAACATTTATTGTCAAGTGGGAGTGATAAGGAACAACGGAGTGTACTGGGCTTACTCTCACCTGCTGTACACACCATCTTTGTAGTGGAGGAAATCATCAGTCACTTCATATCCAAAGCTGACTGGGTTCAGTCTGGCCACAGCATCAACCATGCCCTTTTCGTCATACTGTTATAGGGGGGAAGACAGAACAACAAACCAATTGCTGACCAAGAAAACAATGTTTAGGACAGATGCAGAGGTTGTAAAACATTTAGTTTTAGTCTCTCACACTTGTTATGTTGACAACATCTTTCACGAAGGCAGCTGCCAACTCGGGCTTGAAATTGCAAGAGCCATCCTAAAAAAAGTAATTGGGATAAAGAAGTATATAGTGAGTAATCCAAACAAGTGAGTCATAAGGATTAAATACTAGTATAACACTGTTACTTATGTTATTAACATTTTCCTTTTTTACACTAAGAACAATTTATAAATGCATACATGTCCCGTGTAAGGATAGTCATCTTCGGTCATGAGTCCGTTGTTGTATTTAACATACTCAAACGCCTGACTTGGGAGTCCCCTGAAACCAATACATTACAGTATCTGAATGATGTTTTTGTAGACAGATAGCTACAGTATGTATCAGGAGGCATAGAAGTCACATGCAGGACAGGAGTGATAAGCTCATGTGATTTTAAGATGGTACTGAAGGCTACCAACCCCATACATCCGTGATTGTTGAAATCTTGAGCACAGTCCACCAGTTGCTGCTCAGACTGGAAAATATAGAATGATAACTCACAGATAAGGCTATTACCAACAACCATTCAACAACCAGTTCAACTACAGTAACCCATTTGTTTCTATTGTACCGCTTCATACGAAACCATACAGGGGAACATAGTAGGTTGACTGCCAAAAACAGTGTGAAACATAGTGTGACACCGTAGAAAATACAAGAGAAATAGGTCTAGTTCTCACCAGAAGTGGGAGTTTTCCAGTAGCTATAGCCGTCACAGACTCAAGACAGCCGGTAGTGGAGAAGGTCCAGCAGCTTCCACAGTGACCCTTAGGACACATTACATTTACATTTAAGTCATTTAGCAGACGCTCTTATCCAGAGCGACTTACAAATTGGTGCATTCACCTTATGATATCTAGTGGAACAACCACTTTACAATAGTGTATCTAAATCTTTTAAGGGGGGGGGGTTAGAAGGATTACTTTATCCTATCCTAGGTATTCCTTAAAGAGGTGGGGTTTCAGGTGTCTCCGGAAGGTGGTGATTGACTCCGCTGTCCTGGCGTCGTGAGGGAGCTTGTTCCACCATTGGGGTGCCAGAGCAGCGAACAGTTTTGACTGGGCTGAGCGGGAACTGTGCTTCCTCAGAGGTAGGGAGGCGAGCAGGCCAGAGGTGGATGAACGCAGTGCCCTTGTTTGGGTGTAGGGCCTGATCAGAGCCTGAAGGTACGGAGGTGCCGTTCCCCTCACAGCTCCGTAGGCAAGCACCATGGTCTTGTAGCGGATGCGAGCTTCAACTGGAAGCCAGTGGAGAGAGCGGAGGAGCGGGATGACGTGAGAGAACTTGGGAAGGTTGAACACCAGACGGGCTGCGGCGTTCTGGATGAGTTGTAGGGGTTTAATGGCACAGGCAGGGAGCCCAGCCAACAGCGAGTTGCAGTAATCCAGACGGGAGATGACAAGTGCCTGGATTAGGACCTGCGCCGCTTCCTGTGTGAGGCAGGGTCGTACTCTGCGAATGTTGTAGAGCATGAACCTACAGGATCGGGTCACCGCCTTGATGTTAGTGGAGAACGACAGGGTGTTGTCCAGGGTCAAGCCAAGGTTCTTAGCACTCTGGGAGGAGGACACAATGGAGTTGTCAACCGTGATGGCGAGATCATGGAACGGGCAGTCCTTCCCCGGGAGGAAGAGCAGCTCCGTCTTGCCGAGGTTCAGCTTGAGGTGGTGATCCGTCATCCACACTGATATGTCTGCCAGACATGCAGAGATGTGATTCGCCACCTGGTTATCAGAAGGGGGAAAGGAGAAGATTAATTGTGTGTCGTCTGCATAGCAATGATAGGAGAGACCATGTGAGGATATGACAGAGCCAAGTGACTTGGTGTATAGCGAGAATAGGAGAGGGCCTAGAACAGAGCCCTGGGGGACACCAGTGGTGAGAGCACGTGGTGCGGAGACAGATTCTCGCCACGCCACCTGGTAGGAGCGACCTGTCAGGTAGGACGCAATCCAAGCATGGGCTGCGCCGGAGATGCCCAACTCGGAGAGGGTGGAGAGGAGGATCTGATGGTTCACAGTATCAAAGGCAGCCAATAGGTCTAGAAGGATGAGAGCAGAGGAGAGAGTTAGCTTTAGCAGTGCGGAGCGCCTCCGTGACACAGAGAAAAGCAGTCTCAGTTGAATGACCAGTCTTGAAACCTGACTGATTTGGATCAAGGTCATTCTGAGAGAGATAGCAGGAGAGCTGGCCAAGGACGGCACGCTCAAGAGTTTTGGAGAGAAAAGAAAGAAGGGATACTGGTCTGTAGTTGTTGACATCGGAGGGATCGAGTGTAGGTTTTTTCAGAAGGGGTGCAACTCTCGCTCTCTTGAAAACGGAAGGGACGTAGCCAGCGGTCAAGGATGAGTTGATGAGCGAGGTGAGGTAAGGGAGAAGGTCTCCGGAAATGGTCTGGAGAAGAGAGGAGGGGATAGGGTCAAGCGGGCAGGTTGTTGGGCGGCCGGCCATCACAAGACGCGAGATTTCATCTGGAGAGAGAGGGGTGAAAGAGGTCAAAGCACAGGGTAGGGCAGTGTGAGCAGGACCAGCGGTGTCGTTTGACTTAGCAAACGAGGATCGGATGTCGTCGACCTTCTTTTCAAAATGGTTGACGAAGTCATCCGCAGAGAGGGAGGAGGGGGGGAGGAGGATTCAGGAGGGAGGAGAAGGTGGCAAAGAGCTTCCTAGGGTTAGAGACAGATGCTTGGAATTTAGAGTGGTAGAAAGTGGCTTTAGCAGCAGAGACAGAAGAGGAAAATGTAGAGAGGAGGGAGTGAAAGGATGCCAGGTCCGCAGGGAGGCGAGTTTTCCTCCATTTCCGCTCGGCTGCCCGGAGCCCTGTTCTGTGAGCTCGCAATGAGTCGTCGAGCCACGGAGCAGGAGGGGAGGACCGAGCCGGCCTGGAGGATAGGGGACATAGAGAGTCAAAGGATGCAGAAAGGGAGGAGAGGAGGGTTGAGGAGGCAGAATCAGGAGATTGGTTGGAGAAGGTTTGAGCAGAGGGAAGAGATGATAGGATGGAAGAGGAGAGAGTAGCGGGGGAGAGAGAGCGAAGGTTGGGACGGCGCAATACCATCCGAGTAGGGGCAGAGTGAGTAGTGTTGGAGGAGAGCGAGAGGGAAAAGGATACAAGGTAGTGGTCGGAGACTTGGAGGGGAGTTGCAATGAGATTAGTGGAAGAACAGCATCTAGTAAAGATGAGGTCAAGCGTATTGCCTGCCTTGTGAGTAGGGGGGGGACGGTGAGAGGGTGAGGCCAAAAGAGGAGAGGAGTGGAAAGAAGGAGGCAGAGAGGAATGAGTTAAAGGTAGACGTGGGGAGGTTAAAGTCACCCAGAACTGTGAGAGGTGAGCCATCCTCAGGAAAGGAACTTATCAAGGCGTCAAGCTCATTGATGAACTCTCCAAGGGAACCTGGAGGGCGATTATTGATAAGCATGTTAAGCTTGAAAGGGCTGGTAACTGTGACAGCATGGAATTCAAAGGAGGCGATAGACAGATGGGTCAGGGGAGAGAGAGAGAATGTCCACTTGGGAGAGATGAGGATCCCAGTGCCACCACCCCGCTGACCAGAAGCTCTCGGGGTGTGCGAGAACACGTGGGCAGACGAGGAGAGAGCAGTAGGAGTAGCAGTGTTATCTGTCGTAATCCATGTTTCCGTCAGCGCCAAGAAGTCTAGGGACTGGAGGGTAGCATAGGCTGAAATGAACTCTGCCTTGTTGGCCGCAGACCGGCAGTTCCAGAGGCTGCCAGAGACCTGGAACTCCACGTGGGTCGTGCGCGCTGGGACCACCAGGTTAGAGTGGCAGCGGCCATGCGGTGTGAAGCGTTTGTATGGCCTGTGCAGAGAGGAGAGAACAGGGATAGACAGACACATAGTTGACAGGCTACAGAAGAGGCTACGCTAATGCAAAGGAGATTGGAATGACAAGTGGACTACACGTCTCGAATGTTCAGAAAGTTAAGCTTACGTTGCAAAAATCTTATTGACTAAAATGATTAAAATGATACAGTACTGCTGGCTGGTGAAGTAGGCTAGCTAGCAGTGGCTGCGTTGTTGACTTTGTTTGAACGTGTAGCTGGCTAGGTAACCTCGATAGTTTCAGTACTACACCTTATCATGATACAAAGGCAACTATGTAGCTAGCTAACATAACACTAATCAAGACGTTCCTTTGTAATGTATTTTGTTTCTACAATGCTGCTTGTCGGTAATAGTTGGCTAGGTTTGGAAATGACGTCGCGGGGGACGAAAATAGCTGGCCAGCTAACCTCGATAATTACTCTAAACTACACAATTATCAAACTATGAAAAACTATGACACAACAATAGCACACTGACTCAACATGATATCAACACAGCACAGTCATGAATGTATAGCCGCTTTTATCTTTTTCACTCGCCCGCAAACAGCCAATCCATCAGAAAATTACTTGGTCATGCTGTTGTGAATATGCACTGAGTGTAAACATTATGAACACCTGCTCTTTCCATGACAGACTGACCATGTGAATCCAGGTCAAAACTTTGATCCCTTATTGATGTCACTTGTAAAATGCACTTCAATCAGTGTAGATAAAGGGCAGGAGACAGGTTAAAGATGGATTTTTAAGCCTTGAGACACGGATTGTGTATGTGTGCCATTCGGAAGGTGGATTGGCAAGACAAAAGATTGAAGTTCCTTTGAATGGGGTATGGTATTAGGTGCCAGGAGCAGTTTGTGTCACGCTCAACAGTTTCCCATGTGTATCAAGAATGGTCCACCACCCAAAGGACATCCATCCAGCTTGACACAACTGTGGGAAGCATTGGCGTCAACATGGACCAGCATCCCTATGGAATGCTTTTGACACCTTGTAGAGTCCATGCCCCGATGAATTGAGGCTGTTCTGAGGGCAAAACAGGGGGGGTGCAACTCAATATTAGGAAGGTGTTCTTAATGTTTTAGCCTATGAGGGAAACGTACTACCTGATATTTGACAGGTGACACATAGTTTCCCTTCTCTCTCCAGTCCACAGAACCAGGATATGGCCCATGGCTGCTGATGTGACTCCCTTTGGTGGCAGAGCAGTTCTGATGAAGATAAATGTAAGAACAGTTACTATTGATTAGGCTATCTCATATCAGGGAAGCTCGTAGACTTATAAATGGGGTTAACTATAGGATCACATTTTAGTAATTACATTTCACAGCTGTACCTGAGGTTCAGTCAGGAGGAAAGTCTTCCTAAACTCTGCAAAGCTCATGTCAGAAAACTGATTCAGTCCCACTGGGAAAAGAAAAGTTACAACATGTCAGAAAACTGATTCAGTCCCACTGGGAAAAGGAAAGTTACAAGAGTGGTAAGATATCATACTTGTACGTATATAAAGCTATATTATGAATACATTGGGAGTTAAGTTGTGACTGGGAAAACAGGAAGAAATTGACAAATAGTTTAAAATAAATAAATGCATAGCCTACTTGAGAATGTGTGCTTCCCTGCATTATGATAGTCGATTCTCCTCTTATGCCTAGTGAAGATGTCCAGGCGATGGTAGTACTCCTCCAGATCATACACTTTATTATACTGTAATAACAAAAACAGGTATAGGCAGTCAGTCAACAAAAGATGACAGCCTCATACTGACAAGCAAATACATTTGAGGAAGGTCTTGGCCTACTGCTTTAGTTTCTTACAGGAAGGAACAAGATGACTGTGTACAGTAACTCTGGTATGTAGGCTGCTGTATGTCATCTGCTTTCCTAAAAAATAACACGTGATGGATTTACATTACAGCCTTCACAGTTTCACATACCTGTAACATCCATTGTTTGAAGTGATATTCCTCTTTAAAAAAATAATTAAAAGAGAATACAAACACGATCAGTTAGACCTATGATTTTGATGGTCACATTGTTACAAGTTTGAAACGGTCACTTTTTTGTGCAATGGAAACATTGTAGGCTATAGCATGTGTCACTGTTGTTTCACTGCTGCATGTCTTATGCAATGTAATACGCTATAAATCAAATCAAAGTGTATTTGTCACGACGTGCGCCGAATACAACAGGTGGAGACCTTACAGTGAAATGCTTACTTACAGGCTCTAACCAATAGTGCAACAAAAGGTATTAGGTGAACAATAGGTAAGTAAAGAAATAAAACAACAGTAAAAAGACAGTGAAATATAACAGTAGCGAGGCTATAACAGTAGCGAGGCTACATACAGACACCGGTTAGTCAGGCTGATTGAGGTAGTATGTACATGTAGATGTGGTTAAAGTGACTATGCATATATGATGAACAGAGAGTAGCAGTAGCGTAAAGAGGGGTTGGCGGGTGGCGGGACACAATGCAGATAGCCCGGTTAGCCAATGTGCGGGAGCACTGGTTGGTCGGCCCAATTGAGGTAGTATGTACATGAATGTATAGTTAAAGTGACGGGTTAAAGTGAGGCTATTCATTTCGGTAGCCTAATTATGATCTTTGTTTTTTCATTAGGCTTATTAAATACAGTCTGGTCAACTGCCCAGATCAAGATCAGAAACATAATTTGTGAAGTTAACGGTCCAGACAAAATTCGCTTTCATCTGCATTGCACTGCATGGCTTGTTGCACTTGACTTTTAGTTTGTTTCTTCCTCCACACGTCGATGTGTGCGTCCAAATGGGATGCGGGATATCAACAACAAACAGATTAGGGGAGTTATGCTTACCTTCAGGTAAAAATAAGGGTGTAAAATTGGCTAAATGCAAAAAAGCAAGAATAAAAGCAACAGTATACAGCGCCATACTTCCGCGTGTGTTTCGCAACCAATGCATCACATGACTTGAGTAACCTATCCATTTCATTCATGTGTCCTTGTGGCAGGGTCGGTTATCAAAGTTTTTGTAAGCACCGTAATATGCCTAATTTCCCACCCCACATCAAAATAATTAACATTAAAGTCAATAAAGTGTGCACTTACTGAGAATATAAAAATACACTTGCAAGTATCACAGAATTATTAAAGGCCCAGTGCATTTAAAATGCAGTTTTGCCTGTGTTTTGTATCATATTGTTAAATAACTGATGAAACTAACACTGTGAAAGTGTGAGAGAACAAAAAACTATTAGTGTTATTTCCTGATAGTTGCTGATTCAAAATACAATCTACACAGGACCTTCTAATCAGCAGGTTTTGCAAAGGTGGAGTTTCAGCTTGTAAATTAGTTAATAGACCAATAACAAAGAGAGTTCCAAACCTCTCTGCCAATAAAGGCTAGTTTTCAGCCCCCCACCCACCCCCACTCCACTCATGCCACTCCCAGACAGTCCTAGCAAAATTCTTGCTTGAGAATGTTTTTTGGTTGCTAAAAAGCTATTTAAGTTCTTTTTTTTTAACCATTTAATGGACAACTATTACAGTCTGGTAATTAATTGTTACCCAATTATTTAATATTTATATAAAAACTTCTGCATCGGGCCTTTAAAATTGTAGATTAGAACTTTACACACCTTTATACACTGCCACACATTCATATTTTTCAGGCAGTTAAAATAAAGACTATTGTTATACAACTGTATTGATTGTTCAAAATTCACAGTCCACAGCCCAGAACATAATGAATCTCTAACTCTGTGTGTGTCCTTCTGTCAGTCCTTTCTTAGGGTCAATGATGAATCATTTAAAATGGAAAATGATTGCTTGCAGAACATTTATTTTTATTTATATGAAAATGTCATATTCAGCTCATATGGTTTAAACTTTTTAAACTTGGCCACAAGAGGACCGTGCACTCCTTATAAACCAGAGCCTGCTATGAGAGATCAGTCCTGTAGATGGCAGTATAATATCACTGCAAAACTGATATGAAGGAACTGAAAAGAGCAACGTGTCTTCTGCAACAGAGCCACTCCCAATTACTCCCAATCCCACTTCTGACACCAGTGTAATGAAACAGGCAAGGAGCAGGTCTCGAACCCTCGACCTTCTAGCCCAGCGCGCTATCGACTGTGCCGCAGAAGCATGCTCGAGCGACAGAGTCGATTTCCGCGATTAAAAACCCAGGGTCGTTACACTATACATATTAACATTGCTCTTCTCTCTCCAACTCGGCTGTGGAGTGGGAGGTAATTGTGTTCATGCAGAACCCTAGATAGTCAGTCATTATCACTTCCTCTTCAAATATGGTGAGCTACAGGTAAACAGTGCCTTCGTAAATTATTCAGACCCCTTGATTTTTTCCACATTTTGTTACGTTACAGCCTTATTCTAAAATGGATAAAAAATATTGAAAAAAGTCATCAACCTACACACAATACCACATAATGACATTGCACAAATAGGCTTTTAGACATTTTTGCTAATTTATAAAAAAAAAAAAATTCATTATGATATTTACATAAGTATTCAGACCCTTTACTCAGCACTTTGTTGAAGCGCCTTTGGCAGCGATTACAGCCTCCAGTCTTCTTGGGTATGACACTACAAGCTTGGCACACCTGTATTTGGGGAGTTTCTCCCATTCTTCTCTGCAGATCCTCTCTAGCTCTGTCAGGTTGGATGGGGAGCGTCGCTGCACAGCTATTTTCAGGTCTCTCCAGAGATGTACAATGGGGTTAAAGTCTGGGCTCTGGCTGGGCCACTCAAGAACATTCAGAGACCTGTCCTGAAGCCACTCCTGCATTGTCTTGGCTGTGTTCTTAGGGTCATTGACCTGTTGGAAGGTGAACCTTCACCCCAGTCTGAGGTCCTGAGCACACTGTAGCAGGTTTTCATCAAGGATCTCTGTGTACTTTGTTCCGTTCATCTTTCCCTCAATCCTGACTAGTCTCCCAGTCCCTGCCTCTGAAAAACGTCCCCACAGCATGATGCTTTCACCACCATGCTTCACCGTAGGGATGGTGCCAGGTTTCCAACAGACTTGACGCTTGGCATTCAGGCCAAAGTGTTCAATCTTGGTTTCATCAGACCAGAGAATCTTGTTTCTCATGGTCTGAGTCATTTAGGTGCCTTTTGGCAAACTCCAAGCCGGCTGTCATGTGCCTTTTACTGAGGAGTGGCTTCTGTCTGGCCACTCTACCATAAAGACCTGATTGGTGAAGTGCTGCAGAGAGGGTTGCCCTTCTGGAAGGTTCTCCCATCTCCACAGAGGAACTCTGTCACAGGGACCATCGGGTTCTTGGTCACCTCCCTGACCAAGGCCTTCTCCTCCGATTGCTCAGTTTGACTGGGCGGCCAGCTCTAAGAAGAGTCTTGGTGGTTCCAAACTTCTTCCATTTAAGAATGATGGAGGACACTGTGTTCTTGGGGACCTTCAATGCTGCAGAAATGTTTTGGTACCCTTCCCCAGATCTCTGCCTCGACACAATCCTGTCTCGGGGCTCTACGGACAATTCCTTCGACCTCATGGCATGGTTTTTGCTCTGACATGCACTGTCAACTGTGGGATTTTATATATCAGTTGAATTTACAACAGATGGACTCTAATCAAGTAGGTGAAACATCTCAAGGATGATCAATGGAAACCTGTTTTTGCTTTGTCATTATGGGCTATTGTGTGTAGATTGATGAGAAAAAATATGTATTTAAACAATTTTAGAATAAGGCTGTGATGTAACAAAATGTGGAAAAAGTAAAGAGGCCTGAATACCTTCTGAATGCACTGTATATCACCATGCTGATGCACCATGCTAGTACAACGAGCAGTGTGTTCCTCCCTATAGCCTACCTATGGACAGTCCTAGTACACTGGAGGTCATCAACATCTAGAATATCAATACATGTATTTTATTGATCCCTGAGGGGAAATAAGGATTGTTGCCAGGAGCAGACATAGAAAGGAGGAACAGCGTCACACACACACACACACACACACACACACACACACACACACACACACACACACACACACACACACACACACAGCTGTACTGTATATGGTTCATCATTAGTATGATCAGTGAGTGTTATCTCTCCTTCAACACTGTAGTTGTCTCCCTGCTGGCCCGTGCACTTTAATATTTCATCACTTTGTGTGTGTGTGTGTGTGTGTGTGTGTGTGTGTGTGTGTGTGTGTGTGTGTGTGTGTGTGTGTGTGTGTGTGTGTGTGTATTTTTGACCAACTTAAATTATATTTCTAGGGGGTTTAGGGTTAAGGTTAGAATTAGGGTTAGGTTTAGGTTTAGGGGCTAGGGTTAAGGTTAGGAGCTAGGGTTAGGTTTAGGTTTAAGTTTAGGTTTTTTTGGTTAAGGTTACGGGTTAGGGAAAATAGGATTTTGAATGCGACTGAATTGTGTGTCTCCACAAGGTTAGTTATACAAGACTGTGTGTGTTTGTGGGTGTGACAGTTTAGTGTTTGTATTAATGAAGGAGAGATGAGGCCTGGGGGATAATAACACTGTATATCAGCCAGCCCATCCTCTGTCTCTCTCTCTCTCTCTCTCTCTCTCTCTCTCCTCTCTCTCTCTCTCCTCTCCCTCTCTCTCTCTCTCTCTCTCTCTCTCTCTCTCTGTGTCTGTCTCAACCCCCTACAGAGAGAAAGGAAGGGAATATCCAGCAAAGTGAATGGAGGATGTGCTTGCTATGCTGTTCCTTGCATCAGTCTGGTTAAATGTTAGTCAGTTGTACTAATGACCAACTCATACTGAAGCAGGGAGGCTATGGACTGTCCCAAATCACAGCCTATTCCAATGGTTTGCACTATTTCAGACCCACATAGGCCAGTGTTCTTCATTCCTGGGCCTGCAGAGCCACATGGTGTGCACCCCCTCTCTGCAAGGTGTCGAAAGCGTTCCATAGGGATGCTGTTGACTCCAATGCTTCCCACATTTGTCACAATTTGGCTGGATGTCTATTGGGTGGACTATTCTTGATACACATGGGAAACTGTTGAGCATTAAAAACCCAGCAGCGTTGCAGTTCTTGTCACAAACTGGTGCGCCTATGGCCTGGCACCTACTACCATACCTCGTTCAAAGGCACTTACATTTTTAGTCTTGCCCATTCACCCTCTGAATGGTACACATACTGTGCACAATCCATGTCTCAATTGTCTCAAGACTTAAATATCCTTCTTTAACCTGTCTCCCCTTCATCTACACCGATTGAAGTGGATTTAATGAGTTACATCAATAAGGGATCATAGCTTTCACCTGGATTCACCTGGTCAGTCTATGTTATGGAAAGAGTGTTCTTAATGTTTTGTATACTCAATATGTATGTATAATATATTTTTCTGATGATAAATTAACCACTAAACTTAATTTTTAAGACCACGCTTTCTCATAATTATTTATTAAAAGATCTGTCAGCTGTATTTTGTGAAAGGGGGCACACTGACTGGACCCTCCCCCCTAGAGCAAAGATATGCTAGGCAGGACGCTAGTGCATGTAGTGTATGCAGACAGTATTGTCAGTGGGAGAGGAGAGAGCGTGTCAAGTGACATACACAACGTTTGATTTGATTTCAGCTGCCGGCGATGGGCAGGACTCCCAGGAGGTATGTTTGTAAATTAATTTGATCAAGCTATGTGGCCTGTTGGGGCGGCAGGTAGCCTAGTGGTTAGAGCGTTGGACTAGTAACCGGAAGGTTGCAAGATCGAATCCCCAAGCTGACAAGGTAAAAATCTGTCGTTCTGCCCCGAACAAGGCAGTTAATCCACTGTTCCTAGGCCGTCATTGAAAATAAGAATGTGTTCTTAATTAACTGACTTGTTTAGTAAAATAAAAAATGGGTTCCTTCTTGATGAATAAATAAAACAGAAATGTTTTGTTGTTCCTCTGTAATACTAGCCACCTAGCAATTTTATTATGTTTGCTTTAGTTAGCCAGCTAGAAAATACAAAACTTGGGAAGTTCATAGACTTATAATTCTAGACTTCTGATACTATATACCAGTGTGGCAGTTGTACTAAACTCCTGGCATAGAAGTTCTTAAAGAATGAATGTGCATCATTGATTAAAATGACAATTCATATTGCGCTAGATTGCAGTAAAAAGCTGTTTCAGGTGTTTGAAAGATGCCCCCCCTCCTCATTTACTTCGTGCCCCCTCTAAAATAATAGGTGCATAACGCCACTGTGTGCGGTGTACGTGTATGTGACGTGTGTCGATGTGCATCTGCGTGTGTACGTTGACATCTGTGTGACAGTTGTAGGAGATTTATTTACACATCACTGTATGGTACAGACTGACTCTCTGAAGGCAGCCTAACACACTTTCCAGCTATCACTCGTAATGTGTGTGTGTGTGACAGATAGTGTGTGATGAGCGCATAGCTGTTGTTATTCAGCAACAGCCTCTGATGGTAGCAGGAGATGGGGAGAGAGACGCAGAGAGAGATGACGGAGGGGACGGAGAGACATTAAGAGAGAGCGAGACGGAGATGGAGAGAAAGAGGGGTTGAGAGAGAAAGAATGGACTGAGAGAAAGAGGGATTGAAATAGAGAGAAAGTGAACGCGCCATTGAGTGACAGAGGTGAGTTGGGGTTAAGGGGTTAAGGTTGAATGGTTTGTGGTCTGTCCTGTTTTTAGTGTGCTCTATTTTGGGTGCTATGTAGTTATTTAGACATAGCTACAGGCAAGTTGTTCACTGGTCCTCTGTACAGGAAGGGGCCATTTAAAATAGATAGGGTAACAAGCCTCATCAGTATAAGGGCATGGGTCTTCATCTCCACCAGGGAAAACAGAAATAAATCAAATGTCTGTGTGTTTAAATCTTCCTGCAGTTTTCTCAGCAGATGGACCATAATATGATCATCATTACTCTCGATCTTCAAGCAATTCATACGCTTTAACTTGCAAAACTATACTTTGGTGGAAGACAGTGACGCTCAAAGGATGATTTTGGGTGTGATGTGGTATGGTATACTGGATATTAATGATGTTGTTTATGTTTGACTATTATGTGCAGTACCTCCACATCTTGCCCCTTTCTTTTCTAGCTCACCCCATCGTCCTCTTGCTCTCATCCTTTCACCCATTCTTCTCTCTCTCACACCCCATCTCTCTCCCCTTCAGCTCACCCCTCTCCCCTGCCTCTCACCTCCCTTTCACTGTCACCTTTCTGGCCTTCAGATCAACTGTCTCTTCCCTCCCTCTCAACCGCTCTGTCTCTCACCTCTCTCCCCCCTCCTCCCTCTCAACCCTCTCAACCCTCTCTCCCCCCTCCTCCCTCTCAACCCTCTCAACCCTCTCAACCCTTCTCTCCCCTCCTCCCTCTCTTCCCCTCTCAACCCTCTCACCCTTCTCTCCCCCTCCTCCCTCTCTTCCCCTCTCTTCCCCTCTCTTCCCCCCTCCTCCCTCTCTTCCCCTCTCTTCCCCTCTCTTCCCCTCTCAACCCTCTCTTCCCCTCTCCACCCTCTCCCCCCTCCTCCCTCTCTTCCCCTCTCCCCCCTCCTTCGTCTCTTCCCCTCTCTTCCCCTCTCACCCCTCTCTTCCCCTCTCCACCCTCTCCCCCCTCCTCCCTCCTCCCTCTCTTCCCCTCTCTTCCCCTCTCTTCCCCTCTCAACCCTCTCCCCCCTCCTCCCTCTCTTCCCCTCTCTTCCCCTCTCTTCCCCTCTCTTCCCCTCTCAACCCTCTCCCCCCTCCTCCCTCTCTTCCCCTCTCAACCCTCTCACCCCTCTCTTCCCCCCTCCTCCCTCTCTTCCCCTCTCAACCCTCTCAACCCTCTCCCCCCTCCTCCCTCTCTTCCCCTCTCCACCCTCTCCCCCTCCTCCCTCTCTTCCCCTCTCCACCCTCTCCCTCCTCCTCCCTCTCCCTCCTCCTCCCTCTCTTCCCCTCTCACCCCTCTCACCCCTCTCTTCCCCTCTCACCCCTCTCTTCCCCTCTCTTCCCTTCTCCACCCTCTCCCCCCTCCACCCTCTCATCCCTCTCTTCCCCTCTCCACCCTCTCATCCCTCTCTTCCCCTCTCACCCCTCTCTCACCTCTCTTCCCCTCTCAACCCTCTCCCCCCTCCTCCCTCTCTTCCCCTCTCAACCCTCTCACCCCTCTCTTCCCCTCTCCACCCTCTCCCCCCTCCTCCCTCTCTTCCCCTCTCTTCCCCCCTCCTCCCTCTCTTCCCCTCTCAACCCTCTCACCCCTCTCTTCCCCTCTCCACCCTCTCCCCCCTCCTCCCTCTCTTCCCCTCTCTTCCCCCCTCCTCCCTCTCTTCCCCTCTCAACCCTCTCACCCCTCTCTTCCCCTCTCCACCCTCTCCCCCCTCCTCCCTCTCTTCCCCTCTCTTCCCCCCTCCTCCCTCTCTTCCCCTCTCCACCCTCTCATCCCTCTCTTCCCCTCTCCACCCTCTCATCCCTCTCTTCCCCTCTCACCCCTCTCTCACCTCTCTTCCCCTCTCAACCCTCTCACCCCTCTCTTCCCCTCTCCACCCTCTCCCCCCTCCTCCCTCTCTTCCCCTCTCTTCCCCCCTCCTCCCTCTCTTCCCCTCTCAACCCTCTCACCCCTCTCTTCCCCTCTCCACCCTCTCCCCCCCTCCTCCCTCTCTTCCCCTCTCTTCCCCCCTCCTCCCTCTCTTCCCCTCTCAACCCTCTCACCCCTCTCTTCCCCTCTCCACCCTCTCCCCCCTCCTCCCTCTCTTCCCCTCTCCACCCTCTCACCCTTCTCTTCCCCTCTCCACCCTCTCACCCCTCTCTTCCCCTCTCCACCCTCTCCCTCCTCCTCCCTCTCTTCCCCTCTCCACCCTCTCCCTCCTCCTCCCTCTCTTCCCCTCTCAACCCTCTCACCCCTCTCTTCCCCTCTCAACCCTCTCACCTCTCTCCCCCTCCTCCCTCTCAACCCTCTCACCTCTCTTCCCCTCTCACCTCTCTTCCCCTCTCCACCCTCTCCCCCCTCCTCCCTCTCTTCCCCTCTCACCTCTCTCACCCTTCTCTTCCCCTCCAGTCCCACTGGACTGTGTATATTGTATCTGAGAGGAATGAAAGCCAAGAGGCTGTACTATATAAGCTTTATCCTTATTGCCTTCCACTCACTTTGCTGAGCTTTTCTTTGCCAAGAGAATGTTCAGTTTACTGGTTTTCCTCTGCCAAGATAATGTTTGTAGGTGCAGTCAGGTATTCAGACTCAATGGTTCTTCAGGTAGTCAACCAACTTGATATCCCAGGTTGTTCTGTACATATTGTAATGTAGGCTACACAAGCACTTTAAATTTGTGGATCGGGCCATTTCAGTCACACCCATTGCTGACAGGTGTATAAAATCGAGCACACAGCCATGCAATCTTCATAGGAAACATTGGCAGTGGAATGACCCGTACTGAATAGCTCAGTGACTTTCAACATGGCACCGGCATAGGATGCCACCTTTCCAACAAGTCAGTTCGTCAAGCTGCCCCGGTCAATTGTAAGTGCTGTTATTGTGAAGTGGAAATGTCTAGGAGCAACAATGGCTCTGCCACGAAGTGGTAGGCTACACAAGCTCACAGAACTGGACTGCCGAGTGCTGAAGCGAGTAGCATATAAAAATTGTCTATCCTCGATTGCAACACTCACTACTTAGTTCCAAACTGCCTCTGGAAACAATGTCAGCACAAGAACTGTTCGTCGGGAGCTTCATGAAATGGGTTTCCATGGCTGAGCAGCCGCACACAATCCTGAGATCACCATGCGTAATGCCAAGCGACGACTGGAGTAGTGTAAAGCTCACCGCCATTGGAATCTGGAGCAGTGGGAACGCGTTCTCTGGAGTAATGTATCATGCTTCACCATCTGGCAGTCCAATGGACGAATCTGGGTTTGGTGGATACAAGGAGAACGCTACCTGCCTGAATGCATAGTGCCAACCGTAAAGTTAGGTAGAGGAGGAATAATGGTCTGGGGCTGTTTTTCATGGTTTGGGCTAGGCCCCTTAGTTCCAGTGAAGGGAAACTACAGCATACAATGACTGTCACAACTTCTGCCGAAGTCGATGCCCCTCCTTGTTCGGGTGGTGCTCAGCGGTCGACGTCACCGGTCTTCTAGCCATCATTGATCCATTTTTCATTTTCCATTGGTTTTGTCTTGTCTTCCTACACACCTGGTTCCAATCCTATTCATTACATGTTGTGTATTTAACCCTCTGTTTCCCCTCATGTCCTTGTCAGTGATTGTTTGTTGTTATGTGCTCGTGTATTTGTATTGGTGCACGACGGGTTATTTTACCCATGTTATTTTATTTATGTACTTTGGTTTTGGAGTTTGTTTTATCTTAATTAAACTACTCCAGTTACACCAAGTTGGTTTCTCCTGCGCCTGACTTCCCTGCCACCTACACACACGACAATTACATTCTAGATTATTCTGTGCTTCCAACTTTGTGGTAACACTTTCCTTTTCACAGTTTGACAATGCCCCCGTGAACAAAGCGAGGTTAATACAGAAATGGTTTTCTGAGATCGGTGTGGAAGATTTTAACTGGCCTGCAGAGAGCCCTGACCTCAATCCCATCGAACACCTTTGAGATGAATTGAAACACTGACTGTGAGCCAGGCCTAATCGCCCCAAATCAGTGCCGACCTCACGAATGCTCTAATGCTCTCCAAAGCAATGTTTCAACATCTAGTGGAAAGCCTTCCCAGAAGAGTGGAGGCTGTTTATAGCAGCAAAGGGGGGAGAAAATCAATTTTAATGTCCATGATTTTGGAATGAGATGTTGGACGAGCATGTAGTGTATGTCTCTCTGTCTCGCTGTCTCTCTCCCTTCCTTAAAAAGCCTGGTGTTCCCACAGCTCAGCTGATCACGTTAGATCAATGGTTGGACAAAGAGCAGTGGTGAGGTGTGTGCAGTCAGGTTATCACACGTCACATAAAACACACACACTGATGCACGCTTGGACACCAACACACACACACACACACACACACACACACACACACACACACACACACACACACACACACACACACACACACACACACACATACACACACACACACACACACACACACACACACACACACACACACACACACACACACACACACACACACACACACACTCATTTACGGTTGTAGGCAGACACCATGGGTCTCACAGTCCACAGAACCCACCTGGTTCCCTCTATTCGTGTCTCTCTCTCTCTCTCTCTCCCTGTCTCACTCTCCCTGTCTCACTGTGTGTCTCTCTCTGTGTCTCTCTCTCCATGTCTCTCCCTGTCTCTCTGTGTGTCTCTCTCTGTGTCTCTCTCTCTGTTTGTCTCTCTCCATGTCTCTCTCTCTCTCTCTTACTACAAGCCTTTCTGGGAATTCTTTCTGATTATAATGCATGTATCCATTACCAGTATTTCTATTTTCTCTTCACTGGCCTTGTGTTTTATTGAAGGGTCTAGATGATCAGTACTTGTCCCAGCTGAAGACCACTATAATGCATGATACATTAACCTTGTCCATGTCATTTAAGATTGAGAGGGATAGTTGACTATTCCAACAAGGTTGACTTGAGTATCTTGCTTTTATACTAACGCCTAACCCTAGCCCTAGGCCTACCCCTACCCCTAACTCTAACTTTAACCCTACACCCTACACCCTACACCCTCACCAACAGTAATGATGCAGTGAGGAGTTTTCCTTCTCCCACACTAATGATGTACAGCACAGTAGTTATGAGCCAGCATTTCAGAGAGACATTTATCATCCTCTCCCCTGACAGGGGGTTGCATTAGCAATGCCAACCGCTGCAGATACCTCACCTATACGTCAAGCATGGCAGCCATTTTCCATCCGGCATTCTGCTTCTTATTTGTCATTCATCAGAAAGAGGCAAGGATACCCTGTCTGAGTGTTTATTACGTCTGAAACGCCCAGCCATAAAAGCAGACAGCTTTGTCATTCACCACTACCAATAAGTAATGCTATGACACCAGGACACTGCTTTATAACGACAGAAATGCTCAACACAGCAGCGTCTCCACGGTCCAGGGTGAATGCAGCGATAATAACCGTCTCAAATGAGACTTTATTTATATAGCTAGCAGCTTACGTACGTAAACAGCGTCTAGAGCAGTAAAAATAAACCTTTTGTCATACCCATGGTATACGGTCTGATATACCATGGCTGTCAGCCAATCAGCATTCAGGGCTGGAACCAACCAGTTTATAACAGTGCTTAACAGGCAGGTAGTGTGAACAAAACAAACATACTCTATTAGATAAAAGGCCATACATAAGGTTGGTGTTGTGAAGCTTTTATGAATGTTGGAGGCCTTGTCCCAAAGGCCTTGGGCACAAACTGCCGGTGCCGTTTCCAACAAACAATAGAGAGGTGTATTTTCCTTTTGTTGCAATTTGTTTCCTATTATTTACCATTCTAGAGTTTGGTTTGAACAAGTCAACAGGCCTATAGCTGAACAGGATGGGTGTCCCGCCTGCTCCGGCTCTCCACGTCGCCGGTCTACTGACCGCCGGTCCTGGCAACCCACATTGTGCACACCTGGCAACCATCATTGCGCAAACTTGCTCCCCATCGTTACGCACACCTGGACTTCATCACCACCCTGATAACTCACCCTTCATGTAGCCCTCAGTAGCCTCTGTCATCAGGTAGTATTGGTTTTGGTTACGTTCAGTACACTTCTCCTGTTTTGTGTTTATCTTCATGTTTATTATTATTAAACTCACCTTCTGCAACTGCTTCCTGACTAGCAAAACAGAATCCATAGGAGAGTCTTCTCCCTCCAGGCTTCTTACGCCCTGATTAGGCCTACTTCCCATTTACAGAGTGTGTGTCCTAAATGTCACCAAATTCCCTATAAAGAGCTGAATTTTGGAATGCTGATTCTGTCTCTGTCCGCTTCAGTGGTGCTGAACAGCCGCTATTGGCTTGTTAGTTTACTTCAGCCTCAGACCTTTTACTCTTGTGACAAAGTAACCGCACAAATATCATCTGAACAGCTCAGCTCTGCTCTCAGAACAGCTCTGTTAGCAAACAGGAACCAATTTCAAAATGTAATGCCAAGAGATTTGATCAAAGCTGAGCTTTTCATTTACCAAGAGACTGTAAAGATAGCTGTTTAGTCCAGATGTAAATAGGATATGTGTTTAAGATTTATAGTCTGTGTGGTATTATGGAATTGTGGAATGTCTCTGTGTGTTTGGATTATACTAAACATTGTTTTTGTCTTGTTTCTGTTTCCATAGATAGTCAGGTAAAGCTGTTTGTTCTGACTTTATGGTCGATGAGTATTCCCTGTAGACTCGGAGGTGATGAGTAACTGGCTGAATGACATCACCCTGCTAGCATGGCCTGGGGTGTCCACACACACACATACACGCAGCAGCAATGCATCACATCTTTTTGGCAATGGATGCCCTAAAACGGCCAAGATTCAAACATCAAAACAACTAAACCTAACACAGAAGCATTTTGCTTAGAGGCACCCAGCCACCCACACAGTCATCTAGTGCCCCATAGTGCCATTGTTCCAGTGAGTAGTGTCCTGGCCTTTCCATTTTACTACAACAGATGGCCAGTGGCCTGGCTGCCAGAGGCTGTAGCTAGCACCTCCACACCACATTCACCTGATTGGTGTCTGCTCCGGGGCCCTCTGTGTGTGTGTGTGTGTGTGTGTGTGTGTGTGTGTGTGTGTGTGTGTGTGTGTGTGTGTGTGTGTGTGTGTGTGTGTGTGTGTGTGTGTGTGTGTGTGTGTGTGTGTGTGTGTGTGTGTGTGTGTGTGTGTGGACACCCCAGGCCATGCTAGCAGGGTGGTGTCATTCAGCCAGTTCCTCATCACCTCCGAGCCTACAGGGAATACTCATAGACCATAAAGTCAGAACACACAGGCTATTAGGGTGGCTATACTACACCACTACCCTGGCACCTGAATGGGAGCGCGGGACAGATAAGATTTGAACTGCTGTGCCAGGATCCAATCCCCCACCACATCAGTGTGTGAGAGGGAGCAACTTCAGCTTCTACTGCAGAAACACATACAGTATATGTCTGCTTTATGGTGATGTGCTGTACATAACACTGTACACACTGATACGTTCCTCACCAGAGCTCAGGAAATGCAAAACCAGGGAGATACCACAGTAATGTAAACATATTTACAAATTCACTTCATCAAGTAATTTATTGTAAACGTACCAATATCCATTACTTACAGAGGACCATGATCGACTAACAAATATTTATGTTTGGCAAGAGAGTGAGAGCAGTCTTTTTAAACACACACACGCACACATACAGTTGAAGTGGGAAGTTTACATACACTTAGGTTGGAGTCATTAAAACTCATTTTTTAAACACTCAAACAAATTTCTTGTTAACAAACTATAGTTTTGGCAAGTCAGTTAGGACATCTACTTTGTGCATGACACAAGTCATTTTTACAACAATTGTTTACGGACAGATTATTTCACTTATAATTCACTATCACAATTCCAGTTGGTCAGAAGTTTACATACATTAAGTTGACTGTGCCTTTAAACAGCTTGGAAAATTCCAGAAAATGATGTCATGGCTTTAGAAGCTTCTGATAGGCTATTTGACATCATTTGATTCAATTGGAGATGTACCTGTGGATGTACTTCAAAGCCTACCTTCAAACTCAGTGCCTCTTTGCTTGGCATCATGGGAAAATCAAAAGAAATCAGCCAAAACCTCAGAAAAGAAATTGTAGACCTCCATAAGTCTGGTTCATCCTTGGGAGCAATTTCCAAACGCCTGAAGGTACCATGTTCATCTGTACAAAACAATAATACGCAAGTATAAACACCATGGGACCACGCAGCTGTCATACCGCTCAGGAAGGAGACGCGTTCTGTCTCCTAAAGATGAACATACTTTGGTGCAAAAAGTGCAAATCAATCCCAGAACAACAGCAAAGGACCTTGTGAAGATGTTGGAGGAAACAGGTACGAAAGTATCTATATCCACAGTAAAATGAGTCCTATATCGACATAACCTGAAAGGCCGCTCAGCAAGGAACAAGCTACTGCTCCAAAACTGCCATAGAAAAAATCCAGATCGTACTTTTTGGAGAAATGTCCCCTGGTCTGATGAAACAAAAATAGAACTGTTTGGCCATAATGACCAATTTTATGTTTGTAGGAAAAAGGGGGAGGCTTGCAAGCCGAAGAACACCATCCCAACCGTGAAGCACGGGGGTGGCAGCATCATGTTTTGGAGGTACTTTGCTGCAGGAGGGAATGGCGCGCTTCACAAAATAGATGGCATCATGAGGAAAGGAAAATTATGTGGATATATTGAAGCAACATCTCAAGACATCAGTCAGGAAGTCAAAGCTTGGTTGCAAATGGGTCTTCCAAATGGACAATGACCCCAAGCATACTTCCAAAGTAGTGGCAAAATGGCTTAAGGACAACAAAGTCAAGGTATTGGAGTGGCCATCACAAAGCCATGACCTCAATCCTATAGAAAATTTGTGGGCTGAACTGAAAAAGCGTGTGCGAGCAAGGAGGCCCACAAACCTGACTCAGTTACACCAGCTCTGTCAGGAGGAATGGGCCAAAATTCACCCAACTTATTGTGGGAAGCTTGTGGAAGGCTACCTGAAACGTTTGACCCAAGTTAAACAATTGAAAGGCAATGCTACCAAATACTAATTGAGTGTATGTAAACTTCTGATCCACTGGGAATGTGATGAAAGAAATAAAAGCTAAAATAAATTATTCTCTATATTATTTTTCCTACATTTCACATTCTTAAAATAAAGTGGTGATCCTAACTGACCTAAGAGAGGGAATTTTTACTAGGATTAAATGTCAGGAATTGTGAAAAACTGAGTTTAAATGTCTTTGGCTAAGGTGTATGTAAACTTCTGACTTCAACTGTACATACATACATACACACACACTGTGTACATTACACAAGAGAAATGGGTCATACGTCACTGTGTACACAGAGGAATATAAAACATATTTCTACAATAAACAAACCAAGAATGCTTCATCTCTCAGAGACGAGCCAAGGAATGTACAGTATTTAAGTGACAGTTTATGGATTTGGCCTCACAGTTTGACTGTTTCAGGTTAGTAATCAGACTTTTATATAGAAGACCTGCTTCGGGTCAGAATTAAGACATTTACAAAACAAGAGCTGTTTAAGGTTAGACATCAGACATTTACAAAACAAGAGCTGTTTAAGGTTAGACATCAGACGTTTACAAAACAAGACTTGTTTAAGGTTAGACATCAGACGTTTACAAAACAAGACTTGTTTAAGGTTAGACATCAGACGTTTACAAAACAAGACCTGTTTAAGGTTAGACATCAGACGTTTACAAAACAAGACCTGTTTAAGGTTAGACATCAGACGTTTACAAAACAAGACTTGTTTAAGGTTAGACATCAGACGTTTACAAAACAAGACTTGTTTAAGGTTAGACATCAGACGTTTACAAAACAAGACCTGTTTAAGGTTAGACATCAGACGTTTACAAAACAAGACCTGTTTAAGGTTAGACATCAGACGTTTACAAAACAAGACCTGTTTAAGGTAGGTTAGACATCAGAGGTGGATTATTGTTCTCCTGTTCAGCGAGGCTGCTCATTCAAGGAAATATATTATTAGATTAGGTCTACCCTTCCCACCCTTCTCTCCTCTCCCCTTTCCCTTTCCCTTTCCACCTCTCTCTCCTCTCCCTCTCTATTTCCCCTCCTCATTACTCCCACAACTGACACTTCTCCCCTTTCCCACCTGCCTTCCATCCTCTCTGTGGACCTATCACAGAGGGTCTCAGTTAGCACACCTACGTCGGCCAGCTCCTCATCCCCTCACCCCCTCATCCCCTCACCCCCTCATCCCCCCATCGCCTGGCCCCAACAACTAGCTTCATTGACTTTACTGGCTGAATTTATTGTCGTTGTTTTTGGTTGTGTGACAGAGCACAAAGGAAAGTACCTCCAGATGGTTTATGCCTCCAGATGGTTTGTGCCTCCAGATGGTTTGTTTACTGTGTGTGTGTGTGTGTGTGTGTGTGTGTGTGTGTGTGTGTGTGTGTGTGTGTGTGTGTGTGTGTGTGTGTGTGTGTGTGTGTGTGTGTGTGTGTGTGTGTGTGTGTGTGTTAGGGTGAAGTTTTCCTACCCTCTCTATCACAGCACTGTATATGAGTTCTGATGGGAAGAGACAGCTTTCCCACGCAGTTAATTAACGGGCCCATGAATCACACACACATAACTCACACGCACACCTTGTTTTGTGTTTCCTTTGTAGGGTTAGGGACCAACAGATTACGTGATGGATATCCTCACTGCATGAAGAGACACACACACTGAACACGTGTGTGGAGGACTGGGAAACAGCTCCGAAATAGAAGCTCCTAAAGGAAACAGCAGACGGAACACATAATCAGAGTTGACATGTTACTGTGGAGGAAACAGGGAAAGCCTACTCCTGGGTGTTTGTGTGCGTGTTAGGGCATAGGGCACAGGGAAAGCCTACTCCTGGGTGTTTGTGTGCGTGTTAGGGCATAGGGCACAGGGAAAGCCTACTCCTGGGTGTTTGTGTGCGTGTTAGGGCATAGGGCACAGGGAAAGCCTACTTCAGGGTGTTTGTGTGCGTGTTAGGGCATAGGGCACAGGGAAAGCCTACTCCTGGGTGTTTGTGTGCGTGTTAGGGCATAGGGCACAGGGAAAGCCTACTCCTGGGTGTTTGTGTGCGTGTTAGGGCATAGGGCACAGGGAAAGCCTACTCCTGGGTGTTTGTGTGCGTGTTAGGGCATAGGGCACAGGGAAAGCCTACTTCAGGGTGTTTGTGTGCGTGTTAGGGCATAGGGCACAGGGAAAGCCTACTCCTGGGTGTTTGTGTGCGTGTTAGGGCATAGGGCACAGGGAAAGCCTACTTCAGGGTGTTTGTGTGCGTGTTAGGGCATAGGGCACAGGGAAAGCCTACTCCTGGGTGTTTGTGTGCGTGTTAGGGCATAGGGCACAGGGAAAGCCTACTTCAGGGTGTTTGTGTGCGTGTTAGGGCATAGGGCACAGGGAAAGCCTACTCCTGGGTGTTTGTGTGCGTGTTAGGGCATAGGGCACAGGGAAAGCCTACTCCTGGGTGTTTGTGTGCGTGTTAGGGCATAGGGCACAGGGAAAGCCTACTCCTGGGTGTTTGTGTGCGTGTTAGGGCATAGGGCACAGGGAAAGCCTACTCCTGGGTGTTTGTGTGCGTGTTAGGGCATAGGGCACAGGGAAAGCCTACTCCTGGGTGTTTGTGTGCGTGTTAGGGCATAGGGCACAGGGCACAGGGAAAGCCTACTCCAGGGAAGGTGTGTGTGATTGATATGAGGAGATGTGTTCTGTGAGCAGAAACACTCAGAAGATCCCACATTAATGTTACACTTACTACGAGAGAGAGAGAGAGAGAGGTGGTAGGAATTAGGGCTTAGTCCTAGTGAGGGAGAGAGAGAGAGGTAGAGTAGTGGTAGGAATTAGGACTTAGGTCCTAGGGAGGTAGAGAGAGAGAGGTAGAGTAGTGATAGGAATTAGGACTTAGGTCCTAGGGAGGTAGAGAGAGAGAGAGAGGTAGAGTAGTGGTAGGAATTAGTGCTTAGGTTCTAGGGAGGTAGAGAGAGAGAGGTAGAGTAGTGGTAGGAATTAGGACTTAGGTCCTAGGGAGGTAGAGAGAGAGAGAGAGGTAGAGTAGTGGTAGGAATTAGTGCTTAGGTTCTAGGGAGGTAGAGAGAGAGAGAGAGAGGTAGAGTAGTGATAGGAATTAGGGCTTAGGTCCTTGGGAGGTAGAGAGAGAGAGAGAGGTAGAGTAGTGGTAGGAATTAGGGCTTAGGTTCTAGGGAGGTAGAGAGAAAGAGAGAGAGAGGTAGAGTAGTGATAGGAATTAGGGCTTAGGTCCTTGGGAGGTAGAGAGAGAGAGAGAGGTAGAGTAGTGGTAGGAATTAGGGCTTAGGTTCTAGGGAGGTAGAGAGAGAGAGAGGTAGAGTAGTGGTAGGAATTAGTGCTTAGGTCCTTGGGAGTTAGAGAGAGAGAGAGAGGTAGAGTGGTAGTAGGAATTAGGGCTTAGGTCCTTGGGAGGTAGAGAGAGAGAGAGGTAGAGTAGTGATAGGAATTAGGGCTTAGGTCCTTGGGAGGTAGAGAGAGAGAGAGGTAGAGTAGTGATAGGAATTAGGGCTTAGGTTCTAGGGAGCTGCTGTCCTGCTAATTTTATCCTCTGCCTTTGACACTTCATTGAACCTGATTGCTCCTAGTGAACACTCTGGTGCTGTTTGGAAGGGAAGAATGATAACACACTGTGTCTTCCTGTGTCTCCTTCAGACCCAAGATGGCTATGGGGGATAGAGTGGTTGGAAGTCAGAGGTAAGGGGATACGGGTAGGAAGTCAGGTTTTAGCATGCTAGGTGTGGTGCTGTAACTCTGAAGGTCAAGTGATTGATCCTCCAACAGAGCTGATCCATTGATCAGAGAGACTGAAATAGTCTGACCCCTCTCCTCCACTTCCTTTAGGACACACACACACACACACACACACACACACACACACACACACACACACACACACACACACACACACACACACACACACACACTCCCTTAGGACCCGGGGTGCACCGATCAGAAGTCTGTCTGCCCTCATTGGTCCCACTATTGACAGGAAGTCAGGTTATAGTATGTATATGTGTATTTTTTCTTTGTGTGTGTGTGTTAG
Source organism: Salmo trutta (assembly GCF_901001165.1). Classification (NCBI taxonomy): domain Eukaryota; kingdom Metazoa; phylum Chordata; class Actinopteri; order Salmoniformes; family Salmonidae; genus Salmo; species Salmo trutta. The sequence goes on from NC_042968.1 coordinate 30,523,995, forward strand.
GATAGAGGCCTATTTATTTACGGTGGGGCACCAACAGTTCAGATGGAATCAGGTGGTGACGATGAAGATCTGATCCAGAGTTTCTATTTACAGGAATGTAAAGATTAAATTTTTTTTTTAAATAGCTGACAAAACTAATGAACTTAACAAAAATAATAAACTTAGGCCTTAGCTCAAAAACATCTGAAAATGGAAGAGCTAAAGTAACACCTGAAGTATTATTATTATTATAATTATTATTATTACTATATTAAGTAAAGGAAGCGAACAGGCCTAACTGAACTTGTCCAATAAGAAACCCTTGTTTTCTTTGCAAAGCCTTTTGCTACGTGTGCACTAATGACTACAGCCTGGGCATCCTAAAAGAACTTAACCTTAGCATAAACCATTAACACCTTTAAGCAGGTACGGTGATAATACACTGAAATGGCAATGCTACGTGTGCACTAATGACTATCAATCAATCAATCAAATTTATTTGTAAAGCCCTTCTTACATCAGCTGATGTCACAAAGTGCTGTCCAGAAACCCAGCCTAAAACCCCAAACAGCAAGCAATGCAGGTGTAGAAGCACGGTGGCTAGGAACAACTCCCTAGAAAGGCTGGAACCTAGGAAGAAACCTTGAGAGGAACCAGGCTATGAGGGGTGGCCATTCCTCTTCTGGCTGTGCCTGGTGGAGATTATGACAGAACATGGCCAACATGTTCAATTGTTCATAGATGACCAGCAGGGTCAGATAATAATAATCACAGTGGTTGTAGAGGGTGCAACAGGTCAGCACCTCAGGATTAAATGTCAGTTGGCTTTTAGTAGCTGATCATTCAGAGCTTCTCTAACGCACCTGCTGTATCTAGAGAGTTGAAAACAGCAGGTCTGGGACAAGGTAGTACGTCCGGTGAACAGGTCAAGTTTCCATAGCCGCAGGCAGAACAGTTGAAACTTGACCAGTAGCACGACCAGGTGGACTGAGGACTGCAAGGAGTAATCAGGCCAGGTAGTCCTGAGGCATGGTCCTAGGGTCCTAGGGCTCAGGTCCTCCGAGAAAGAATTCTCATAGGACACCTGATAAGAGAGGGGTAATACTCCAGATATAACAGACTGACCCTAGCCTCCCGACACATAAACTATTGCAGCATAAATACTGGAGGCTGAGACTCGAGGGGTCGGGAGAGACTGTGGCCCCGTCCGACGATACCCCTGGACAGGGCCAAACAGGCAGGATATAATCCCACCCACTTTGCCAAAGCACAGCCCCACACCACTAGAGAGATATTTTCAACCACCCACCTACTATCCTGAGACAAGGCAGAGTATAGCCCACGAAGATCTCCCCCACAGCACAAACCTGATGGGGGGCACCAACCCGGACAGGAACCCGGACAACCCACTCAAGTGATGCACCCCTCCGAGGGACGGCATGAAAGAGCACCAGTAAGCCAGTGACTTAGACCCCATACAAGGGTTTGAGGCAGAGAATCCCAGTGGAGAGAGGGGAACTGGCCAGGCAGAGACAGCAAAGCACCTTCACACTCCTGGACCAGACTATATTCAATCATAGGACCTACTGAAGAGATGAGTCTTCAATAAAGACTTAAAGGTTGAGACCGAGTCTGCGTCTCTCACATGGATAGGCAGACCATTCCATAAAAATGGAGCTCTATAGGAGAAAGCCCTGCCTCCAGCTGTTTGTTTAGAAATTCTAGGGACAGTAAGGAGGCCTGTGTCTTGTGACCATAGCGTACGTGTAGGTAAGTACGGGAGGACCAAATCGGAAAGATATGTAGGAGCAAGCCCATGTAATGCTTTGTAGGTTAGCAGTAAAACATTGAAATCAGCCTTAGCCTTAACAGGAAGCCAGTGTAGAGAGGCTAGCACTGGAGTAATGTGATCAATTTTTTTGGTTCTAGTCAAGATTCTAGCAGCCGTGTTTAGCACTAACTGAAGTTTATTTAGTGCTTTATCCAGGTAGCCGGAAAGTAGAGCACTGCAGTAGTCTAATCTAGAAGTGACCAAAGCATGGATACATTTTTATGCATCATTTTTGGACAGAAAGTTTCAGATTTTTGCAATGTTACATAGATGGAAAAAAGCTGTCCTTATAACTGTCTTGATATGTTCGTCAAAAGGGAGATCAGGGTCCAGAGTAGCGCCGAGGTCCTTCACAGTTTAATTTGAGACGACTGTACAACCATCAAGATTAATTGTCAGATTCAACAGAAGATCTCTTTGTTTCTTGGGACCTAGAACTAGTGTCTCTGTTCTGTCCGAGTTTAAAAGTACAACATTTGCCGACATCCACTTCCTTATGTCTGAAACACAGGCTTCCAAGGAGGGCAATTTTGGGGCTTCACCATGTTTCCTCAAAATATACAGCTGTGTGTCGTCCACATAGCAGTGAAAGTAAACATTATGTTTCCGACTGACATCCCCAAGAGGTAAAATATATAGTGAAAACAATAGTGGTCCTAAAATGGAGCCTTGAGGAACACCAAAATGTACAGTTGATTTGTCAGAGGACAAACCATCTACAGAGACAAATCTTTCCGACAGAAAAAAACGGCCAGAACTTGTCTGTGTAGACCAATTTTGGTTTCCAATCTCTCCAAAAGAATGTGGTGATCGATGGTATCAAAAGCAGCACTAAGGTCTAGGAGCACAAGGACAGATGCAGAGACTCGGTCTGACGCCATTAAAAGGTAATTTACCAACTTCACAAGTGGAGTCTCAGTGCAATGATTGGGTCTAAATCTAGACTGACGCATTTTGTATACATTGTTTGTCTTCAGGAAAGCAGTGAGTTGCTGCGTGACAGCTTTTTCTAACCTTTTTGAGAGGAATGGGAGATTCGATATAGGCCAATAGTTTTTTATATTTCTGGGTTAAGGTTTGACTTTTTCAAGAGAGGCTTTATTACTGCCACTTTTAGTGAGTTTGGTAGGCAGCTGTTTATTATGTTCAACATTGTCACGTCCTGACTACAGTAAGCTGTTATTTTCTATGGTAGAGTAGGTTATGCGGTGATGCGCACTGTGTCGCCAGTGCGCATTCACAGCCCGGTGCGATCTGTGCCCGCGCCCCGCATTTGTCGAGCTAGGTTGAGCATTCAGCCAGGAAGGGTGGTGCCAGCTCAGCCCTCCTGGTCTCCAGTTCGCCTTCTCGGTCCAGGATATCCTGCGCCGGCTCTGCGCACTGTGTCGCCAGTGCGTCCTGTGCCCGCGCCCCGCGTTTTCCGGGCGAAAGTAAGCATCCAGCCAGGACGGGTTGTGCCAGCTCTACGCTCGAGACCTCCAGTGCGCCTCCACGGCCCAGTATATCCTGTGCCTGCCCCACGTACCCGGCCTCCAGTGAGTCTATCCAGCCTGGTACGCCCTGTTCCTGCTCCCCGCACTCGCCCTGAGGTGCGTGTCACCAGTCTGGCGCCACCTGTGCCAGCCCCACGCATCAGGCCTCCAGTGCGCATTCCCAGTCCAGAGCTTCCGGCGACAGTTCCCAGTCCAGACCTTCCGGCGACAGTTCCCAGTCCAGAGCTTCCGGCGACGTTTTACAGTCCGGAACCTCCTGAGATGGCCTACAGCCCGGAACCTCTTGAGATGGCCTACAGTCCGGAACCTCTTGAGACGGCCTACAGTCCGGAACCTCCTGAGACGGCCCACAGTCCGGAATCTCTTGAGACGGCCTACAGTCCGGAACCTCCTGAGATGGCCCACAGTCCGGAACCTCCTGAGATGGCCCACAGTCCGGAACCTCCTGAGACGGCCCACAGTCCGGAACCTCCTGAGACGGCCCACAGTACGGAACCTCCTGAGACGTCCTCCAGTCTGGAGCCTCCAGCGACGTCCTCCAGTCCGGAGCCTCCAGCTACGTCCTCCAGTCCGGAGCCTCCAGCTACGTCCTCCAGTCTGGAGCCTCCAGCGACTTCCTCCAGTCCGGAGCCTCCAGCTACGTCCTCCAGTCCGGAGCCTCCAGCTATGTCCTCCAGTCCGGAGCCTCCAGCGGCGGTCTGCAGTCCGGAGTCTTCAGCGGCGATCTGCAGTCCGGAGTCTTCAGCGGCGGTCTGCAGTCCGGAGTCTTCAGCGGCGGTCTGCAGTCCAGAACCTCCAGCGGCGGTCTGCAGTCCAGAACCTCCGGTGATGATCCACGGTCCGGTGACACAAAGCGGAGGGAACAGCGGGCGGAGCGGGGGTTACGCCCCGAACCGGAGCCGCCTCCTCTGCTGGAGGATCCGCTAGATGATAAGGTTCTGTGTACTGCACCAGAGCCGCCATAAACATTTGTCACCCTCCCTACCAGCCTTTTTTTTGTTTTGTTTGTTGTTGTTTAGATGCATTCGGAGTCTGCACCTTTGGGGGGGTACTGTCACGTCCTGACCATAGTAAGCTGTTATTTTCTATGGTAGAGTAGGTCAGGGCGTGATAGGAGGGTTTTCTAGTTTCGTTTTTCTATGTTGTTATGTTCTAGTTTTGTGTTTCTAGGTTGGGTTGTTCTAGTTTTGTATTTCTATGTTGGGCTTTGTTTGGGATGATCTCCAATTAGAGGCAGATGGTCATCGTTGTCTCTAATTGGAGGTCATATTTAAGTTGGTGTTTGTCCCACCTGGGTTTGTGGGAGATTAATTTTGAGTAGTGTATGTTTCACCTCTGCATCACGGTTTGTTATTTTTGTTCTTTAGTTTATTTGTATGTATTGCAAAGTTTCACAGTTCAATAAAATTATGTGGAACGAGAATTACGCTGCACTTTGGTCCGCTCCTCTCTACGACAACCGTGACAAACATAGGAGGGCCACGCACAGGAAGCAGCTTTTCCAGTAGTTTAGTTGGAATAGGGTCCAGTATGCAGGTTGAAGATTTAGAGGCAATGACTATTTTCATCAATGTCTCAAGAGATATAGTATTAAAAAACTTTAGTGTCTCCCTTGATCCTAGGTCCTGGCAGTGTTGTGCAGACTAAGGACAACTGCGCAGATTTAAAGAGGAGTCCGTAATTTGCTTTCTAATGATCATGATCTTTTCGTCAAAGAAGTTCATGAATTTACATTTACATTTACATTTTAGTCATTTAGCAGGCTCTCTTATCCAGAGCGACTTACAGTAGTGAATGCATACATTTCATACATTTCATTTCATGCTTATTTTTTTGTTGTTGTCACTGTTTTGTCACTGTTAAAGTGAAAGCCATCCTCTCTTGGGGAATGCTGCTTTTTAGTTAGCTTTGCGACAGTATCAAAAATACATTTTGGATTGTTCTTATTTTCCTCAAATAAGTTGGAAAAATAGGATGATTGAGCAGCAGTGAGGGCTCTTCGAAACTGCACGGTACTGTCTTTCCAAGCTGGTCAGAAGATTTCCAGTTTGGTGTAGCGTCATTTCTGTTCCAATTTTCTGGAAGCTTGCTTCAGGGCTTGGCTATTTTCTGTTTACCAGGGAGCTAGTTTCTTATGACAGATGTTTTTAGTTTTTAGGGGTGTGACTGCATCTAAGGTATTATGCAAGGTTAAATTGAGTTCCTCAGTTAGGTGGTTAACATATTTTTGTACTCTGACATCCTTGGGTAGGTGGAGGGAGTCTGGAAGGGCATCTAGGAATCTTTGGGTTGTCCGAGAATTTATAGCACGGCTTTTGATGATCCTTGGTTGGGGTCTGAACAGATTATTTGTTGCGATAGCAAACGTAATAAAATGGTGGTCCGATAGTCCAGGATTATGAGGAAAAACATTAAGATCCACCACATTTATTCCACGGGACAAAACTAGGTCCAGAGTATGTGTCACGACTTCTCTCGAAGTCGGCTCCTCTCCTTGTTCGGGCGGCGTTCGGCGTTCGACGTCACCGGCTTTCTAGCCATCACCGCTCCATTTTTCATGTATCCATTTGTTCTGTCTTGTTCCCTGCACACCTGGTTTTCATTCCCCAATCAATCTACATGTATTTATTCCTCTGTTCCCCATCATGTCTTGGTGAAAGATTGTTTGTGTTACATGTGTATTGTTGACGCGCCATACTGGCTTGTATTTTCCGTCTTATTTTCACAAAGATGTTTATTGTTAAACATAATTCTTGTGACTGTTTTGAGCGTTTTGCACTTTTGCCTAAATAAAGTGTGCGCCTGTTCACAAATCTCTGCTCTCCTGCACCTGACTTCACTACCAGTACGCACACATTTGACAGAATCTTTCACCTACCATGGAGTCAGCAGGAGCAGGTACCCCGGTCAGAGAAGTCGAGGAGCGCGTCAAGGAACATGCGGCAATGCTACACCATCTCGGTACCATGATGGATCGCGTTGTCCAGACCATGGACCATTGGGAGAGACAGGAAGTCTCTCCAGCGCCTCGACCAGCGCAACCGGGGTTACCTCTACCCGTCCCGTCCGGATCTAGCCTGCGTGAGGATTTCCGACGGGAGTTGGCCTGCAGGGATGCCACCATTACCTTTGACCAACTGTTGGCCTGCAGGGATGCCACCATTACCTTTGACCAACTGGTGGATCTGTCCATCCGGTTGGATAACCTGCTGGTCATCCGTGGAGGTCCTGAGGGGACTCTGTCGGTTCCATCTCCCAGCACTCCCACTCCGGTGCCGATGGAGTTGGGAGGGACTGCGCGTAGGGAGGCTGGAGGAGTTGCCTTCACGTGCACCATCTGTGGCCGCAGAGGGCACACTGCCGGTCGGTGCCGGGTTGGTCCCTCTGGGAGACGAAGCAACAGGCAGGGCACTCTGGCATCACCCCAGGTGAGTCTGCACCACTCTCATCCAGAGTCCGCTGTTGTCCACTTGTTTGTACCTGTTTGTTTCCCTGAGTTCTCCCCGCATTCCCAGCATAAGGCGCTTGTCGATTCAGGCGCAGCTGGGAATTTTATCGACAGAGCGTTAGCTCTTAGTTTAGGGATCCCCATTCTTCCTGTGGATAGACCTTTCCCGGTTCACGCTCTGGATAGTCGACCATTAGGGTCCGGGCTAATCAGGGAAGCCACCATCTCCCTGGCCATGGAGACGCAGGGGGGTCACAAGGAGAGAATCAGTCTCTTTCTCATTGACTCTCCTGCATTTGCCGTGGTACTAGGCCTTCCCTGGTTGGCTCATCATAACCCCCCATTTCCTGGCAACAGAGGGCTCTCACAGGGTGGTCGCGAGAGTGCTCGGGGAGGTGTGTAGGGGTTTCCGTTGCTAATACCATGGTGGAAAGTCCAGACCAGGTCTCCACCGTGCGCATTCCTCCAGAATATGTTGATTTGGCTTTCGCCTTCTGAGAGCGACTCAATTACCACCCATCGACAGGGGGATTGTGCGATAAATCTCCTGGTAGACGCTGCACTTCCCAGGAGTCACGTGTATCCCCTGTCGCAAGTGGAGACGGTGGCTATGGAGACATATGTCTCCGAATCCCTGCGTCAGGGGTACATTCAGTCCTCCACTTCACCCGCCTCCTCGAGTTTTTTTTTTGTGAAGAAGAAGGATGGAGGTCTGCACCCGTGCATTGACTATAGATCCCGGTGAGGTACAGTTACCCGCTACCTCTTATCGCCACGGCGATTGAGTCAATGCACGGGGCGCGCTTCTTCACTAAACTGGATCTCAGGAGTGCGTACAATCTGGTGCGTATCTGGGAGGGAGACGAGTGGAAGATGGTGTTTAGTACCAGCTCAGGGCATTATGAGTACCTCGTCATGCCGTACGGGTTGATGAATGCTCCATCAGTCTTCCAGTCCTTCGTAGATGAGATTTTCAGGGACCTGCACGGGCAGGGCGTAGTGGTGTATATCGATGACATTCTGATATACTCCGCTACACGCGCCGAGCATGTGTCCTTGGTGTGCAAGGTACTTGGATGACTGTTGGAGCATGACCTGTACGTCAAGGCTGAGAAATGCCTGTTCTTTCAGCAGGCCGTCTCCTTCCTAGTGTATCGCATTTCCACTTCAGGGGTGGAGATGGAGAGTGACCGCATAGCAGCCGTGCGTAATTGGCCGACTCCCACCACGGTAAAGGAGGTGCAGCGATTTTTAGGGTTTGCCAATTACTACCGGAGATATATCCGGGGTTTTGTCCAGGTGGCAGCTCCCATTACCTCACTGCTGAAGGGGGGTCCTGTACGTCTGCAGTGGTCGGTTGAGACGGACAGGGCTTTTGGGCACCTAAGAGCTCTGTTTACCTTGGCTCCCGTGCTGGCCCATCCGGATCCCTCTTTGGCATTCATAGTGGAGGTGGACGCATCCGAGGCTGGGATAGGAGCCGTGCTCTCTCAGCGCTCTGGCACGCCACCAAAGCTCCGCTCCTGCGCTTTCTTCTCGAAGAAGCTCAGCCTTGCGGAGCGGAACTATGATGTGGGGGACCGGGAGCTGTTGGCTGTGGTTAAAGCCTTGAAGGGGTGGAGATTGGCTTGAGGGGGCTAAACACCCTTTCCTCATCTGGACTAACCACTGCAATCTGGAGTACATCCGAGTAGCTAGGAGACTGAATCCTCGTGAGTTAGGTGGACCATGTTCTTTACCCGTTTTGTGTTTACCCTGTCCTAGAGACCAGGTTCCCAGAATGTGAAGGCAGACGCACTGTCCCGGCTGTATGACACAGAGGAGCGGTCCATGGATCAGACTCCCATTCTCCCGGCCTCCTGCCTGGTAGCACCGGTCGTGTGGGAGCTGGACGTGGACATTGAGCAGGCGTTGCATACAGAGCCCGCTCCACTCCAGTGTCCCGTCGGGCGTCAGTACGTTCCGTCTGCTGTCCGTGACCGGTTGATCTATTGGGCCCACACATCACCCTCCTCTGGTCATCCGGGGATCGGTCGGACGGTGCGCTGTCTGACTGGGAAGTACTGGTTGCCCACCTTGGCTCGGGACGTGAGGGTTTATGTTTCCTCCTGCTCGGTGTACGCCCAGTGTAAGGCTCCTAGACACCTGCCCAGAGGTAAGCTACATCCCTTACCCGGGAACGTTCTCGCGAGTGTTTGAGCTAAATCCAGGAACTTTCTCTTGAGTGTTTGATCCTAAATCTGGGAACTTTCTCGGGAGCGTTTGGGATAAATCCGGGAACTTTCTCGTGAGCGTTTTTCTAAATCTGGGAACCTTCTCGTGAGCTTTTGGTTTCACCTAATACCTACGAGGTGGTGAGGGGAACTTGGTGCCGTTTCAAACAAAATAAATATAAAGCTAAACATTTCTAAATTCATGATATGATTACTATATTCATGATATTATATGAAATACACTGCCATTTGTGTTCTTGCAAAGCATAATGTTTGGTGGACTTAGCGATCAGAGAGATCTTTCAAGATTGACGTCGAAATTGGATGTATATCCATGTCCTGAGGGCCGGGAAATGTGTTCAGAACCGTCCACTAGGGGCAACAGTGTGTGTAATCCCATGACTCTGGATCAGAAGGTTCCGTGTTGATACCTGTCTTTTTTTCTATCCCAACCCCTTGCCTTAACCATTTGGAATGAGTGCTGAAACTTTACCCTTAACTTTTAAATTTGAGGTTTGGAGAATGGAACGAAACAGAGTAGCAGGAGCAACAAAAACACTTATACATTTGAAGTTTGGAGAATGTGGATGAAAATCTAAGTCTGAGAGCTTGTTGTAGTGATACTCAGGTTAAAGATATCCTCCAGTACTTTTGTATACTTTTTAGCCAGTAGTTCTCAAAAAGTAGCACTAAAAAAGTGGTGCCCGAAAATTGCGTACCATGTCATGGCTCTCTCTCTATTGTGTCTACTGAGCCATTGGGCCTGCCCTGCAACTTTATTGGAATACTCAAGGTAGGCCTCTTTCAAGTTGTCACTCAAATGTGAGGGGTGGAAGCTCATTGGATAGAACTCAAATTGCTAGGGGCTGGCCCACGTGGGGTAAATTAAGGGAAAATTGTGCAGCACAGCTACAAGAAAAAAGTATTGAAAACTAGGGATTTCATGGCTAATTGAGGTAAGTCAGTAATTCTGCTCATAGATTAGGCATGTATGAAATACACATTGACACAATACTTTCTTATTTGCCAAAGTACCGGAGCATGTCTTTAATGTTGATACCAAACAATCATTCTGTTTGTGTGGGGAGAAATTGAGGTAACGTTCCGTAGATGGCCCCATAGAGAAGTCAAATTTGAAAATTCCAAATAAGACAGTATAGTCATCACCTTTGTATGCAAATCATCCATTAAATTATTAAAGTAATTGTCTTAGAGGCAAAAAATAAATGTAGAACATTCCCAGACGAAGAACCGTCAATTTTATATTCATCCACTTTCTGTCATGTTTCTGGATGGTGTGAGGACGTCGTCATTGCTTGCGTAGGAGGCGTCAATGGGCTCTGTAAAACCGAAACTAGAAAGATGGCAACTACCACGAAACGGTGTATGCAAACTTGAGTAGATTACGTTGAAAACAACGGCCATCCATCTTGGACGCTGTCTCCAGTTAATTTATAAGCTCAGTGGGTCAAACGCATATTGATCAGGCCACACCTCGCCACACCCACCAAACAGAAGTTGGTGTAAAGTACTTAAGTAAAAATACTTAAAAGTACTACTTAAGTAGTTTTTGGGGGGTATCTGTTCTTTACTTTACTATTTATATTTTTGGCAACTTTTACTTTTACTTCACTACATTCCTAAAGAAAATAATGTACTTTTTACTCCATACATTTTCCCTGCCACCCAAAAGTACTCGTTACATTTTGACAAGAAAATGGTCCAATTCACACACTTATCAAGAGAACATCCCTGGTCATCCCTACTGCCTCTGATCTGGCGGACTCACTAAACACAAATGCTTTGTTTGTAAATTATGTCTGAGTGTGCCCCTGGCTATCCGTCAATAAAAAGAAAACAAGAAAATTGTGCCGTCTGGTTGGCTTAATACAAGGAAGTTGAAATTATTTATACTTTTAATGCTTAAGTACATTTTAGCAATTCCATTTACTTTTGATACTTAAGTATATTCAAAACCAAATACTTTTAGTCTTTTACTCAAGTAATATTTTAGTGGGTGACTTTCAGTTTTACTTGAGTAATTTTCTATTAAGGTATCTTTACTTTTACTGAGGTATGACAATTGAGTACTTTTTCCATCACTGCCAAACAGGAGCAAATGTACTTCAAAGGCTGTTGAAGAACTGTGTGTCATGCCCTGACCATAGAGAGCCCTTGGTTCTCTATGGTGTTTTAGGTCAGGGCATGACTAGGGGGTGTTCTAGTCGATATATTTCTATGTTTGGGTTTGAGTATGGTTCCCAATTATAGGCATCTGATTATCGTTGTCTCTAATTGGGGATCATACTTAAAGCCTGTTTGGGACAGGGGGCAGTATTTTCACGTTCGGATGAAAAGCGTGCCCAGAGTAAACTGCCTGCTACCAGGCCCAGAAGCTAATATATGCATATTATTAGTAGATTTGGATAGAAAACACTCTAAGTTTCTAAAACTGTTTGAATGATGTCTGTGAGTATAACAGAACTCATATGGCAGGCAAAAACCTGAGAAAAAATCCAACCAGGAAGTGGGAAATCTGAGGTTTGTAGTTTTTCAAGTGATTGCCTATCCAATATACAGTGTTTGTGGGGTCATATTGCACTTTCTAAGGCTTCCACCAGATGTCAACAGTCTTTAGAATGTTGTTTCAGGCTTCTACTGTGAATAGGGAGAGAATAAGAGCTGATTGTATCAGGTGTCTGGAAAAATGGCATGACCTCAGACATGCGCGCGGCCGTGAGAGTGAGCTGAGTTCCTTTTCATTTCAAAGGACAAAGAAATTGTCCGGTAGGAATATTATCGAAGATTTATGATAAAAACATCCTAAAGATTGATTCTATACATCGTTTGACATGTTTCTACGATCTATAATATAACTTTTTTGACTTTTCGTCTGCTCGCGCATTTTGCATTTGGAATAGTGAACTGAACGCGCGAAAAAAAAGAAAAAAAGGAGGTATTTGGAAATAAATATGGACTTTATCGAAACAAAACAAACATTTATTGTGGAACTGGGAAATCCTGGGAGTGCATTCCGATGAAGATCATCAAAGGTAAGTGAATATTTATAATGCTATTTCTGACTTCTGTTGACTCCGCAACCTGCGGATATCTGTATGGCTTGTTTTGGTGTCTGAGCGCTGTACTCAGATTATTGCATGGTGTGCCAGGCCTCCAGTGCGCCTCCCCAGTCCGGTACGTCCTGTGCCAGCTCCCCGCACCCTCCCTGAAGCGCGTGTCAACAGTCTGGTGCCACCTGTGCCGGCTTCACGCACCAGGCCTCAAGTGCGCCTCCCCAGTCCGGTACGTCCTGTGCCAGCTCCCCACACTCACCCTGAAGTGCGTGTCACCAGTCCGGTGCCAGCTGTGCCGGCTCCACGCACCAGGCCTCCAATGCACCTCCCCAGTCCGGTACGTCCTGTGCCAGCTCCCCGCACCCTCCCTGAAGCGCATGTCAACACTCCAGTGCCACCTGTGCTGGCTCCACGCACCAGGCCGCCAGTGCGCCTCCCCAGTCCGGTACGTCCTGTGCCAGCTCTCCGCACTCGCCCTGAAGTGCGTGTCACCAGTCCGGTGCCACTTATGCCAGCTCCACTCACCAGGCCTCCAGTGCACCTCCCCAGTCCGGTACATCCTGTGCCAGCTCCCTGCAACCTCCCTGAAGTGCATGTCACCAGTCCGGTGCCACCTGTGCCAGCTCCACGCACCAGGCCTCCAGTGCGCCTCCCCAGTCCTGTACGTCCTGTGCCGGCTCCACGCACTCGACCTGAGGAGCATGTCATCAGTCCGTTGCAACCTGAGCCGATGCCCAGTCCAGGCACGGTGACCAGTCCCGCTCCATGGCAGGAGCCTTCCTCTGCGCCGATGCACAGTCCAGGCACGGTGTCCAGTCCCGCTCCCTGGCAGGAGCCTTCCTCTGCGCCTGTGCCCAGTCCAGGCATGGCGTCCAGTCCCGCTCCAAGGCCGGAGCCTTCCTCTGCGCCAGTGCCCAGTCCAGGCATGGTCTCCAGTTCCGCTCCATGGCAGGAGCCTTCTTCTGTGCCGGTGCCCAGTCCAGACACGGCGTCCAGTCCCACTCCATGGCAGGGGGCCTTCCACTGCGCCGATGCCCAGTCCAGGCACAGCGTTCAGCCCGGCGCCATGGCCGGATCCGGGGTCTGGGTGGGGGCTACGAACCGCACCGGAGCCGCCACCAACACTAGTCACCCTCCCTACCCTCCCCATTTGGTTTCAGGTTTTGCGGCCGGAGTCTGCACCTTTGGGGGGGGGGGGGGGGTACTGTCACGCCCTGACCATAGAGAGCCCTTGGTTCTCTATGGTGTTGTAGGTCAGGGCGTGACTAGGGGGTGTTCTAGTCAATATATTTCTATGTTTGGGTTTGAGTATGGTTCCCAATTAGAGGCAGCTGATTATCATTGTCTCTAATTGGGGATCATACTTAAGGTGTCCCTGTTCCCACCTGCATTTGTGGGATATTGTTTGTGTATGTGCTTGTTGCACTATGTTACTTCACGTTTTGTTGCTTGTTTATTGTTTTTCTTGAGAAGTTTCACTTTTAATAAAGATGTGGAACTCAACACACGCTGCGCCTTGGTCCGTCCATTATCACGAGCGTGACAGTGTGCACCGTTTTGGGGAAAGGTGTCATTCAGTACAAACCGTCACCCAACGTAGCAACTACAAATACCTAGGTGTCTGGTTAGACTGTAAACTGGTTAGACTGTAAACTCTCCTTCCAGACTCGCATCAAACATCTCCAATCCAAGGTTAAATCTAGAATTGGCTTCCTATTTCGCAACAAAGCATCCTTCACTCGTGCTGCCAAACATACCCTCGTAAAACTGACCATCCTATTGATCCTTGACTTCGGCGATGTCATTTACAAAATAGCCTCCAATACCCTACTCAATAAATTGGATGCAGTCTATCACAGTGCCATCCGTTTTGTCACCAAAGCCCCATATACTACCCACCACTGCACGCTCTCGTTGGCTGGCCCTCGCTTCATACTCGTCGCCAAACCCACTGGCTCCAGGTCATCTACAAGACCCTGCTAGGTAAAGTTCCCCCTTATCTCAGCTCGCTGGTCACAATAGCAGCACCCACCTGTAGCACGCGCTCCAGCAGGTATATCTCACTGGTCACCCCCAAAGCCAATTCCTCCTTCGGCCGCCTCTCCTTCCAGTTCTCTTCTGCCAATGACTGGAACGAACTACAAAAATCTCTGAAACTGGAAACACTTATCTCCCTCACTAGCTTTAAGCACCAGCTGTCAGAGCAGCTCACAGATTACTGCACCTGTCACGTCCTGGCCAGTATAAGGGTTAATTTGTATTGTAGTTTGGTCAGGACGTGGCAGAGGGTATTTGTTTTATGTGGTTCAGGGTGGTGTGTTTGTTTAAAGGGTGTTTGATTTAGTATTTCCGGGGTTTTGGTTTATGGTCTAGGTTTATGTATGTCTATGTGGAGTCTAGTATGTCTGTTTCTATGTTTGGTTAATTGGGGTTGGGACTCTCAGTTGAAGGCAGGTGTTGTCTATCTGCCTTTGATTGAGAGTCCCATATATTAGGGTGTGTTTGTGGTTGTTATTTGTGGGTGATTGTTCTGTGCTTAGCCTTGTGCCTAGTCAGACTGTGTTGTTGTTCGATCGTTCGTGTTTTTTTTGTTATTTTTGTATGTTCATTTTGAATATAAATAAACGTCAAGATGAGCCTGCATGTACCTGCTGCGTTTTGGTCCTCCTTCACCGACGACAACCGTGACAGCACCTGTACATAGCCAACAACTACCACTTCCCCTACTGTATTTATTTATTTTGCTCCTTTGCACCCCATTATTTCTATTTCTACTTTGCACTTTCTTCCACTGCAAATCTACCATTCCAGTGTTTTATTTGCTATATTGCATGTACTTTGCCACCATGGCCTTTTTTTGCCTTTACCTCCCTTATCTCACGTCATTTGCTCACATTGTATATAGACTTATTTTTCTACTGTATTATTGACTGTATGTTTATTTTACTCCATGTTTAACTCTGTGTTGTTGTATGTGTCAAACTGCTTTGCTTTATCTTGGCCAGGTCGCAATTGTAAATGAGAACTTGTTCTCAACTTGCCTACCTGGTTAAATAAAGGTGAAATAAAAAAAGAGAATCCCCCTCGCCACACACACACTCATGTGGAATCAGACATTGTGCATACATAATATTTTCTATAACCTCAAAATACTGGATGAGAGACAGCAATAGAGGGAGAGAGAGAACTACGGGAAATAAAAGACAGAAGGAAGGCATAGTAAAAGACGTCTGTTAGCAAACAACTAGTGGATACAGTTAGACAGTTGACCTCTACCCAAAAACATACAGTAGAGAAGACTCTCTCTCTCCCTCCCTCTCTTGTTTTTACTTTCTCCCTCTTTCGTTCTTTCCCTCCTCTTCATCACCCCCTCTCTCCCTCTCCACCTATCTCTACCCTCTCTCCGTCCTTTCTTTTTCTCTTCTCTCTCTCTCGCTTTCTCTCTCTCTTCTCCCTTATCAATATAGCTCTCCCTCTCTTCATCACCCCCTCTCTCTCCATCTCTTTCTCTCTCTCTCTTTCTCTCTACCTCTTTCTTTCTCTCTACCTCTTTCTCTCTCTACCTCTTTCTCTCTCTTCTCCCTAATCAATACCCTCCCTCTCCCTCTCTTCATCACCCCCTCTCCCTCTCTCTCTTATCAATATAACTCTCCCTCTCTTCCTCTTCCTACCTCCTCCCTCTCTCTCGCTCTCTCTCTCTCTCTTCTCTCTTATCAATATAGCTCTCCCTCTCTTCCTCTTCCTACCCCCTCCCTCTCTCTCCTCTCTCTTTCTCTCTCCCTCTCGCTCTGGCCCCTCTCTCTGCAGCAGCCATCTAAACATAGCTTCCTCTCTGGAGGATCAGCTTTACTGGATATATGAAAGCATACAGTCTCCCCCAGGCCTGCCTTGATTACATTCTCTCCAGTCTGGAGTGTGTGTGTTGCCTCTGTGTGTGTTTGAGTAGGGTAAATATAGTCTGTGTTTAAATCAGACAGAACACTGAGCAGAGCAGCAGGACAGAGAGATACTGTATAACAGAGGTTGTCACGGAGCCTGTGTTCTGATGGGGTCATTCCACCTCAAAAAGCACAAGAAAGAGGATTTCGACACCCACCATCTCACATTGTTCTTCAATAGTTTCTGTTGTTAGAAACAGAAAAAGATTCACTTTCCTGCAACATTATTTTGTTGAAATGTAATTTGATTGCTGAGAAATTAAGCTAATTTGATTGCACACAAATTGGCCATTTTAATGTATGGGATTCATATAATATTCAGTAACACTTTACTTGACACCCAAAACCATAGCAAGTTATGGCACGGTCATAACCATTTCATAATATGTCAACAGCTGACATAACTTGTCATAATATGGAAGAGACCATAATATGGTCATAACACAGTCATGACATGTATTTAAACCTGTTGTGACATATATTGCATTATTTTATGGCTGGTTATGACACCTACATAAGAATGTCAAAACCCACAAAACCTACCACACAAGGCAAAACATTCCATTACACCATAGCCTACTTGTCAACAGCATGTTTATGTTATATAACATTCTGAAATGTACCATATTAAATTATCATTGTAATTGCGCACACATTGATGTCAGACATGCACCTACCCCAATGCTCTGTTGCTGATGACTGGGATGAATGCAGGAGCAGATTTCAGGAGCAGGACAAGACACCCTCTTTTTGACTGATGACTGACATAAGGGCATGTACGTGATAGGCCTGTCTGGCTTGTATGATTATGATGGTCATAATGCTTGTTGAGCACACATTTAATGTATTGTGAAATCAGTTGTAAAATGTATTTTGACGTTTAGAAATGTTATTATATTGTATATTACTGACTTCATTTTAGCTGGAAAGTGTTACTGCTGCCTTGGCAGCAGCTAAGTGGGATCTATAATTAATACAAACACAAATACAGTGTCATAAAGTGCATTTTCTTAGTCCAAGTAAAGTGACACAGGATGGTCATAATGCTTCATGACAGAGTCATAAAGTGTAAGTTATTGAAAATATGATGAAAAAACATGACTGTAAACAGAATGAATTACAACAATACCAAAGGACTTAAGAAACAAACTTTCAAACTAAAGGAAACTTCTTGGCAGGGAAAAAACACATTTGAATAAATATGGGTTTTGACACTCTTATGTAGGTGTCATAACCAGCCATAGAATAACACAATATAGGTCACAACAGGTGTAACTATATGGGGCATGGCAGTCTAAGGACCATATTATGACAGGTTATGGCAAGTTATGTCAGCTGTTATGACATATTATGACATGGTTATGACCGTGACCTAACGGGTTATGATGCAGAGTGTCAAGTAGTGTTACATAATATTCTTCCCTTCTTTTTTACATTTTATTTATAAACACATACAAACAGAAACACAACCAGTACACCTGACAGACATCACAACATGCCCACACCTGTCCATGAATGCACAAAACCACACAGTAGCCTCCCTTTTCAATACACATATACCAAGTTCAAACATAATTATGTCTCTTGGGAAATGTCCCACTCCTCAAGATGGTCAATGTAAGATTTGCAGATTTTATCAAACGTCTTTTTTGTTTTGCTTAATTTTATTAAACACAGAATGGAATAGAATGTAACTACGTAGATCAGCCCTCCAGTTCGTTATTGACTGTGAGTATGATGCTTTCCAATTGATAGGTATACACTTTTTTGCAGGAATTACACCTAAGTTACAAAACTTTCTTTGATATTGGTCACCAATATTTACATTTCCCAACAGACATAGTCATGGAGATGGATGGATGTAAATCTATAACACAGAGTCTGTGCTATCATATCATTGTGTCTAGGAATTTATATCCATCCATCTCCACGACTATGGGCATCGATGTTACAGTGAGATGGGTGAATGGAATATGAAAGACTGTAATGCTGTAATAGAAATAAGGCCATGCTCACCGACCGCCACTGGTCTGTGCATGGCCTTATTTAAAATAATACAATGTTTTCCCTTCCGGGAAGTGTAGGAGTAATTCATTAGCTGCTAGTTTTTGTCTTGGTGCTGTGACATCATCTTCCTGTGGCCTGATAATCAACTGTTGCTCCAAGAGTGACACACTAGTTTCTTGGTACCGAAGATGACTCTTTGGTGCCAGAAATGTTTGGGGAAACATCATCTTGTGATCGTAATGGTTTCGTTCTATGGAGAGCCTGGCATGGATCCCTGTGGGTTGGTTCTATAGAAAGTATGGATTCCCGTGGGTTGGTTCTATGGAGAGTGTGAATTCCTGTGGGTTGGTTCTATGGAGAGCCTGGCATGGATTCCTGTGGGTTGGTTCTATGGAGAGTATGGATCCCTGTGGGTTGGTGGTTCTATAGAGAGTATGGATCCATGTGGGTTGGTTCTATATGGATCTCTGTGGGTTGGTTCTATAGTGAGTATGAATCCCTGTGGGTTGGTTCTATAGTGAGTATGGATCCCTGTGGGTTGGTTCTATAGAGACTATGGATCCCTGTGGGTTGGTTCTATGGAGAGCATGGATTCCTGTGGGTTGGGTAAACAGAGACTATGGATCCCTGTCGGTTGGTTCTATAGTGAGTATGGATCCCTGTAGGTTGGTTATAAAGACAGTATGGATCCCTGTGGGTTGGTTCTATGGAGAGTATGGATCCCTGTGGGTTGGTTCTATAGAGAGCATGGATCCCTGTGGGTTGGTTCTATAGAGAGCATGGATCCCTGTAGGTTGGTTATAAAGACAGTATGGATCCCTGTGGGTTGGTTCTATGGAGAGTATGGATCCCTGTGGGTTGGTTCTATAGAGAGCATGGATCCCTGTAGGTTGGTTATAAAGACAGTATGGATCCCTGTGGGGTGGTTCTATAGAGAGTATGGATCCCTGTGGTTTGGTGGTTCTATAGAGAGTATGGATCCCTGACGGTTGGTTCTATAGAGAGAATGGATCCCTGTGGGTTGGTTCTATAGACAGTTTGGACCCCTGTGGGTTGGTTCTATAGAGAGTATGGATCCCTGTGGGTTGGTTCTATGGACAGAATGGATGCCTGTGGGTTGGTTCTATAGACAGTTTGGACCCCTGCGGGTTGGTTCTATAGAGAGTATGGGTCCCTGTCGGTTGGTTCTATAGAGAGTATGGATCCCTGTGGGTTGGTTCTATGGAGAGTATGAATGCCTGTGGGTTGGTTCTATAGAGAGTATGGATCCCTGTGGGTTGGTTCTATAGAGAGTATGGATCCCTGTGGGTTGGTTCTATAGAGAGTATGGATCCCTGTGGGTTGGTGGTTCTATAGAGAGTATGGATCCCTGTGGGTTGGTTCTATAGAGAGTATGGATCCCTGTGGGTTGGTTCTATAGAGAGTATGGATTCCTTTTGGTTGGTGGTTCCATAGAGAGTATGGATCCCTGTGGGTTGGTTCTATAGAGAGTATGGATCCCTGTGTGTTGGTTCTATGGAGAGTATGGATCCCTGTGGGTTGGTTCTATAGAGAAAATTGATCCCTGTGGGTTGGTTCTATAGAGAGTATGGATCCCTGTGGGTTGGTTCTATAGAGAGTATGGATCCCTGTGGGTTGGTTCTATAGTGAGTATGGATCCCTGTGGGTTGGTTCTATGGAGAGTATGGATCCCTGTGGGTTGGTTCTATAGAGAAAATTGATCCCTGTGGGTTGGTTCCATAGAGAGTATGGATCTCTGTGGGTTGGTGGTTCTATAGAGAGTATGGATCCCTGTGGGTTGGTTCTATAGACAGTTTGGACACCTGCGGGTTGGTTCTATAGAGAGTATGGATTCCTGTGGGTTGGTTCTATGGAGAGCCTGGCATGGATTCCTGTGTGTTGGTTCTATGGAGAGTATGGATCCCTGTGGGTTGGTGGTTCTATAGAGAGTATGGATCCCTGTGGGTTGGTTCTATAGTGAGTATGAATCCCTGTGGTTTGGTTCTATAGTGAGTATGGATCCCTGTGGGTTGGTTCTATGGAGAGTATGGATTCCTGTGGGTTGGTTCTATAGAGAGTATGGATCCCTGTGGGTTGGTGGTTCTATAGAGAGTATGGATCCCTGTGGGTTGGTTCTATAGAGAGTATGGATTGCTTTGGGTTGGTGGTTCTATAGAGAGTATGGATCCCTGTGGGTTGGTTCTATGGAGAGTATGGATCCCTGTGGGTTGGTTCTATAGACAGGTTGCACCCCTGTGGGTTGGTTCCATAGAGAGTATGGATCCCTGTGGGTTGGTGGTTCTATAGAGAGTATGGATCCCTGTGGGTTGGTTCTATAGACAGTATGGATCCCTGTGGGTTGGTTCTATAGACAGTTTGGACCCCTGCGGGTTGGTTCTATAGAGAGTATGGATTCCTTTGGGTTGGTTATAAAGACAGTATGGATCCCTGTGGGTTGGTGGTTCTATAGAGAGTATGGATCCCTGTTGGTTGGTTCTATAGAGAGTATGGATCCCTGTGGGTTGGTTCTATAGTGAGTATGAATCCCTGTGGTTTGGTTCTATAGTGAGTATGGATCCCTGTGGGTTGGTTCTATAGAGAGTATGGATTGCTTTGGGTTGGTGGTTCTATAGAGACTATGGATCCCTGTGGGTTGGTTCTATGGAGAGTATGGATCCCTGTGGGTTGGGTAAACAGAGACTATGGATCCCTGTGGGTTGGTTCTATAGAGAGTATGGATCCCTGTGGGTTGGTTCTATAGAGAGTATGGATCCCTGTGGGTTGGTTCTATAGACAGTATGGATCCCTGTGGGTTGGTTCTTTAGAGAGTATGGATCCCTGTGGGTCGGTGGTTCTATAGTGAGTATGGATCCCTGTGGGTTGGTGGTTCTATAGAGAGTATGGATCTCTGTGGGTTGGTTCTATAGTGAGTATGGATCCCTGTAGGTTGGTTCTATAGACAGTATGGATCCCTGTGTGTTGGTTCTATAGAGAGTATGGATCCCTGTGGGTTGGTTCTATAGAGAGTATGGATCCCTGTTTGTTGGTTCTATAGACAGTATGAATGCCTGTGGGTTGGTTCTATAGAGAGTATGGATCCCTGCGGGTTGGTTCTATAGAGAGTATGGATCCCTGCGGGTTGGTTCTATAGAGAGTATGGATCCCTGTGGGTCGGTGGTTCTATAGTGAGTATGGATCCCTGTGGGTTGGTGGTTCTATAGAGAGTATGGATCTCTGTGGGTTGGTTCTATAGTGAGTATGGATCCCTGTAGGTTGGTTCTATAGACAGTATGTATCCCTGTGGGTTGGTTCTATGGAGAGTATGTATCCCTGTGGGTTGGTTCTATAGAGAGTATGGATCCCTGTGGGTTGGTGGTTCTATAGAGAGTATGGATCGCTGTGGGTTGGTGGTTCTATAGAGAGTATGGATCCCTGTGGGTTGGTTCTATGGAGAGTATGGATCCCTGTGGGTTGGTTCTATAGAGAGTATGGATCGCTGTGGGTTGGTGGTTCTATAGAGAGTATGGATCCCTGTGGGTTGGTTCTATAGAGAGTATGGATCCCTGTGGGTTGGTGGTTCTATAGAGAGTATGGATCCCTGTGGGTTGGTGGTTCTATAGAGAGTATGTATCCCTGTGGGTTGGTTCTATAGAGAGTATGGATCGCTGTGGGTTGGTGGTTCTATAGAGAGTATGGATCCCTGTGGGTTGGTTCTATAGACAGTATGGATCCCTGTGGGTTGGTTCCATAGAGAGTATGGATCCCTGTGGGTTGGTGGTTCTATAGAGAGTATGGATCTCTGTGGGTTGGTGGTTCTATAGAGAGTATGGATCCCTGTGGGTTGGTTCCATAGAGAGTATGGACCCCTGTTTGTTGGTTCTATAAAGAGTATTGATCCCTGTGGGTTGGTTCTATAGAGAGTATGGATCCCTGTGGGTTGGTTCTATAGACAGTATGGATCCCTGTGGGTTGGTTCTATAGTGATTATGGATCCCTGTGGGTTGGTTCTATAGACAGTATGGATCCCTGTTTAGTTGGTTCTATAAAGAGTATTGATCCCTGTGGGTTGGTTCTATAGAGAGTATGGATCCCTGTGGGTTGGTTCTATAGACAGTATGGATCCCTGTGGGTTGGTGGTTCTATAGAGAGTATGGATCCCTGTGGGTTGGTGGTTCTATAGAGAGTATGGATCCCTGTGGGTTGGTTCTATAGAGAGTATGGATCCCTGTGGGTTGGTTCTATAGTGAGTATGAATCCCTGTGGGTTGGTTCTATAGTGAGTATGGATCCCTGTGGGTTGGTTCTATAGAGACTATGGATCCCTGTGGGTTGGTTCTATAGAGAGTATGGATTCCTGTGGGTCCGTGTTTCTATAGAGAATATGCATCCCTGTGGGTTGGTGGTTCTATAGAGAGTTTGGATCCCTGTGGGTTGGTTCTATAGTGAGTATAGATCCCTGTAGGTTGGTTCTATAGACAGTATGGATCCCTGTTTGTTGGTTCTATAGAGAGTATGGATCCCTGTGGGTTGGTGGTTCTATAGAGAGTATAGATCCCTGTGGGTTGGTTCTATGGAGAGTATGGATCCCTGTGTGTTGGTTCTATGGAGAGTATGGATCCCTGTCGGTTGGTTCTATAGAGAGAATGAATCCCTGTGGGTTGGTTCTATAGAGAGTATGGATCCCTGTCGGTTGGTTCTATAGAGAGTATGGATCCCTGTGGGTTGGTTCTATAGAGAGTATGGATCCCTGTGGGTTGGTTCTATGGAGAGTATGGATCCCTGTGTGTTGGTTCTATAGACAGTATGGACCCCTGTGGGTTGGTTCTATAGAGAGTATGGATCCCTGTGGGTTGGTTCTATGGAGAGTATGGATCCCTGTGGGGTGGTTCTATAGAGAGTATGGATCCCTGTGGGTTGGTTCTATGGAGAGTATGGATCCCTGTGGGTTGGTCCTATAGAGAGTATGGATCCCTGTGTGTTGGTTCTATAGACAGTATGAATGCCTGTGGGTTGGTTCTATAGTGAGTATGGATCCCTGTAGGTTGGTTCTATAGACAGTATGGATCCCTGTGGGTTGGTTCTATAGAGAGTATGGATCCCTGTGGGTTGGTTCTATAGAGAGTATGGATCCCTGTGTGTTGGTTCTATAGACAGTATGAATGCCTGTGGGTTGGTTCTAT
The DNA here is from genome assembly GCF_901001165.1 of Salmo trutta. NCBI lineage: Eukaryota > Metazoa > Chordata > Actinopteri > Salmoniformes > Salmonidae > Salmo > Salmo trutta. The sequence goes on from NC_042968.1 coordinate 30,547,157, forward strand.
AGACAGTATGGATCCCTGTGGGTTGGTTCTATGGAGAGTATGGATCCCTGTGGGTTGGTTCTATGGAGAGTATGGATCCCTGTGGGTTGGTTCTATGGAGAGTATGGATTCCTTTGGGTTGGTTCTATAGACAGTTTGGACCCCTGTGGGTTGGTGGTTCTATGGAGACTATGGATCCCTGTGGGTTGGTTCTATAGAGAGTATGGGTCCCTGTGGGTTGGTGGTTCTATAGAGAGTATGGATCCCTGTGGGTTGGTGGTTCTATGGAGACTATGGATCCCTGTGGGTTGGTGGTTCTATAGAGAGTATGGATCCCTGTGGGTTGGTTCTATAGAGAGTATGGATCCCTGTGGGTTGTTGGTTCTATAGACAGTATTGATCCCTGTGGGTTGGTTCTATAGAGAGTATGGATCCCTGTGGGTTGGTTCTATAGAGAGTATGGATCCCTGTGGGTTGGTTCTATAGAGAGTATGGATCCCTGTGGGTTGTTGGTTCTATAGACAGTATGGATCCCTGTGGGTTGGTTCTATAGAGAGTATGGATCCCTGTCGGTTGGTTCTATAGAGAGTATGGATCCCTGTGGGTTGGTTCTATAGAGACTATGGATCCCTGTGGGTTGGTTCTATGGAGAGTATGGACCCCTGTGGTTTGGTTCTATAGAGAGAATGGATCCCTGTTTGTTGGTTCTATAAAGAGTATGGATCCCTGTGCGTCCGTGGTTCTATGGAGAGTATGGATCCCTGTGGGTTGGTGGTTCTATAGAGAGTATGGATCCCTGTGGGTTGGTTCTATAGAGAGTATGGATCCCTGTGGGTTGGTGGTTCTATGGAGAGTATGGATCCCTGTGGGTTGGTGGTTCTATAGTGAGTATGGATCCCTGTGGGTTGGTTCTATAGAGAGTATGGATCCCTGTGGGTTGGTGGTTCTATAGAGAGTATGGATCCCTGTGGGTTGGTTCTATGGAGAGTATGGACCCCTGTGGTTTGGTTCTATAGAGAGAATGGATCCCTGTGGGTTGGTTCTATAGAGAGTATGGATCCCTGTGTGTTGGTTCTATGGAGAGTATGGATCCCTGTCGGTTGGTTCTATAGAGAGAATGAATCCCTGTGGGTTGGTTCTATAGAGAGTATGGATCCCTGTGGGTTGGTTCTATAGAGAGTATGGACCCCTGTGGGTTGGTTCTATAGACAGTATGGATCCCTGTTTGTTGGTTCTATAAAGAGTATGGATCCCTGTGGATTGGTTCTATAGAGAGTATGGACCCCTGTGGTTTGGTTCTATAGAGAGTATGGATTCCTTTGGGTTGGTGGTTCTATAGAGAGTATGGATCCCTGTGGGTTGGTGGTTCTATAGAGAGTATGGATCCCTGTGGGTTGGTTCTATAGAGAGTATGAATCCCTGTGGGTTGGTTCTATAGTGATTATGGATCCCTGTGGGTTGGTTCTATAGAGACTATGGATTCCTGTGGGTTGGTTCTATAGAGAGTATGGATCCCTGTGGGTTGGTTCTATAGAGAGTATGGATCCCTGTGGGTTGGTGGTTCTATGGAGAGTATGGATCCCTGTGGGTTGGTGGTTCTATAGTGAGTATGGATCCCTGTGGGTTGGTTCTATAGAGAGTATGGATCCCTGTGGGTTGGTGGTTCTATAGAGAGTTTGGATCCCTGTGGGTTGGTTCTATAGTGAGTATGGATCCCTGTAGGTTGGTTCTATAGACAGTATGGATCCCTGTGGGTTGGTGGTTCTATAGAGAGTATGGATCCCTGTGGGTTGGTGGTTCTATAGAGAGTATAGATCCCTGTGGGTTGGTTCTATGGAGAGTATGGATCCCTGTGTGTTGGTTCTATGGAGAGTATGGATCCCTGTCGGTTGGTTCTATAGAGAGAATGGATCCCTGTGGGTTGGTTCTATAGAGAGTATGGATCCCTGTCGCTTGGTTCTATAGAGAGAATGGATCCCTGTGGGTTGGTTCTATAGAGAGTATGGATCCCTGTGGGTTGGTTCTATGGAGAGTATGGATCCCTGTGTGTTGGTTCTATAGACAGTATGAATGCCTGTGGGTTGGTTCTATAGAGAGAATGGATCCCTGTGGGTTGGTTCTATAGAGAGTATGGATCCCTGTGGGTTGGTGGTTCTATAGAGAGTATGGATCCCTGTGGGTTGGTGGTTCTATAGAGAGTATGGATCCCTGTGGGTTGGTTCTATGGAGAGTATGGATTCCTTTGGGTTGGTGGTTCTATAGAGAGTATGGATCCCTGTGGGTTGGTTCTATAGAGAGTATGGATTCCTTTGGGTTGGTGGTTCTATAGAGAGTATGGATCCCTGTGGGTTGGTTCTATAGAGAGTATGGATCCCTGTGGGTTAGTTCTATTGAGAAAATGGATCCCTGTGGGTTGGTTCTATGGAGAGTATGGATCCCTGTGGGTTAGTTCTATTGAGAAAATGGATCCCTGTGGGTTGGTTCTATAAAGAGTATGAATCCCTGTGGGTTGGTTCCATAGAGAGTATGGATCCCTGTGGGTTGGTTCTATAGACAGTATGGATCCCTGTGGGTTGGTTCTATGGAGAGTATGGATCCCTGTGGGTTGGTTCTATAGAGAGTATAGATCCCTGTGGGTTGGTTCTATAGAGAGTATGGATCCCTGTGGGTTGGTTCTATAGAGAGTATGGATCCCTGTGGGTTGGTTCTATAGAGAGTATAGATCCCTGTGGGTTGGTGGTTCTATAGAGAGAATGGATCCCTGTGGGTTGGTGGTTCTATAGTGAGTATGGATCCCTGTGGGTTGGTGGTTCAATAGTGAGTATGGATCCCTGTGGGTTGGTGGTTCAATAGTGAGTATGGATCCCTGTGGGTTGGTTCTATGGAGAGTATGGATCCCTGTGTGTTGGTTCTATAGACAGTATGGACCCCTGTGGGTTGGATCTATAAAGAGTATGGATCCCTGTGGGTTGGTTCTATAGAGACTATGGATCCCTGTGGGTTGGTCCTATAGAGCAGTGGTTCTCAAACCTCTCTTCAAGGACCCCCAGCTGTTCTATGTGTTTGATCTATTCCAGAGCTAGCACACCTGATTTGAGCTTACTAATCATCATGATTAGGTGAATCAGGTGAGACAGAAACGTCTGGGGGTCCCAGAGGAGAAGTTTGAGAACCACTGCTTTAGAGAGCATGCAGGTTAGATGTTGGTACACTACACCTGTACCTGGACTATCCATAGGGGATACACAATAACTAATTAGGCCTAATAATCAGTTCCACATAAGGAGGTACTTCAGGCAGACTGATTTGTGATTGGGGGTTCAGTATCCAAAGAGGTAACTGCTATTGACTTTGAGAATAGAGACAATTCTCTTCTTTGAGGCTACAAGACTTTACAAACTACTGATCAGAATATTAATCACCTCCTTGTTTCAGTCTTTATGTGAATACTCCCTGAGGATGGGTGTGTGTGTGTGTGTGTGTGTGTGTGTGTGTGTGTGTGTGTGTGTGTGTGTGTGTGTGTGTGTGTGTGTGTGTGTGTCTTACTGTTAGGTTTATGTTGTTAGTAACACTCCACAGTGTAAGAGTTGACCCAGTTTCTCCTCCGCTCTCCTTTAGAGACAATAATCTGAGCATACAGTCAGTCTCAGACAGAACAACACACATCAATACTTGGCCTGACCATGAATACATGGGTAACTGCCAAAATAAAGGAAACACCAACATAAACCCACTGTGCACACACTGGTTGAATCAACGTTGTTTCGACATCAATGAAATTACGTTGAACCAACGTGGAATAGAGGTTGAATTGACATCTGTGCCCAGTGGGAACTGTCTTATTAGATAGGGCGTTGAGCTACCAGAGCCGTCCAGAACAGCTTCAATGTGCTTTGGCATAGATTCTACAAGTGTCTGGAACTCTATTGGAAGGACGTGACATCATTCTATAATTTGGTGTTTCGTTGATGGTGGTGAAAAACAAAAACATTTTAATTCTAAAAAACGGTTTTTGCTTTGTCATTTTGGGGTATTGTGTGTAGGTTGATGAGGGAAAAAACAATTTAATACATTTTAGAATAAGGCTGTAATGTAACAAAATGTGAAAAAATTCAAGGGGTCTGAATACTTTCCGAATGCGCTGTATATAATGTTGGGTTGATGTATGCTGTCATCTTGTGGATCAGTTGATCGATCAATCTACATACAGTTGAAGTGGGAAGTTTACATACACTTAGGTTGGAGTCATTAAAACTCGTTTTTCAACCACTCCACAAATTTCTTGTTAACAAACGATAGTTTTGGCAAGTCGGTTAGGACATCTACTTTGTGCATGACACAAGTAATTTCCACAACAATTGTTTACAGACAGATTATTTAACTTAGAATTCACTGTATCACAATTCCAGTGGGTCAGAAGTTTACAAACTTTAAGTTGACTGCCTTTAAACAGTTTGGACAATTACAGAAAATTATATCATGGCTTTAGAAGCTTCTGATAGGCTAACTGACATAATTTGAGTCAATTGGAGGTGTACCTGTGGATGTATTTCAAGCCCTACCTTCAAACTCAGTGTCTCTTTGCTTGACATCATGGGAAAGTCAAGACCTCAGAAAATAAATTCTAGACCTCCACAAGTCTGGTTCATCCTTGGGAGCAATTTCCAAACACCTGAAGGTACCACGTTCATTTGTACAAACAATAGTACGCAAGTATAAACACCATGGGACCACGCAGCTGTCATACCACTTAGGAAGGAGACGCATTCTGTATCCTAGAGATGAACGTACTTTGGTGCGAAAAGTGCAAATCAATCCCAGAACAACAGCAAAGGACCTTGTGAAGATGCTAGAGGAAACAGGTACAAAAGTATCTATATCCACAGTAAAACGAGTCCTATATCGACATAACCTGAAAGGCCGCTCAGCAAGGAACAAGCCACTACTCCAAAACTGCCATAAAAAAGCCAGACTACGGTAGGCAACTGCACATGGGGACAAAGATCATACTTTTTGCAGAAATGTCCTCTGGTCTGATTAAACAAAAATAGAACTGTTTGCCATAAGGACCATTGTTATGTTTAGAGGAAAAGGGGGGATGCTTGCAAGCCGAAGAACACCATCCCAACCATGAAGCATGGGGGTGGCAGCATCATGTTGTGGGGGTGCTTTGCTGCAGGAGGGACTGCTGCACTTCACAAAATAGATGGCATCATGAGGAAAGGAAAATTATGTGGATATATTGAAGCAACATCTCAAGACATCAGTCAGGAAGTTAAAGCTTGGTCGCAAATGGGTCTTCCAAATGGACGATGACCCCAAGCATATTTCCAAAGTTGTGGCAAAATGGCTTAAGTACAACAAAGTCAAGGTATTGGAATGGCCATCACAAAGCCCTGACCTCCATCCTATAGTAAATTTGTGGGCAGAACTGAAAAAGCGTGTGCGAGCAAGGAGGCCTACAAACCTGACTCAGTTACACCAGCTCTGTCAGGAAGAATGGGCCAAAATTCACCCAACTTATTGTGGGAAGCTTGTGGAAGGCTTCCTGAAACGTTTGACCCAAGTTAAAAAATTTAAAGGCAATGCTACCAAATACTAAATTAGTGTATGTGAACTTCTGACCCACTGGGAATGTGATGAAAGAAATAAAAGCTGAAATAAATCATTCTCTCTACTATTATTATGACATTTCACATTCTTTACTAGAATTTTTACTAGGATTAAATGTCAGGAAATGTGAAAAACTGAGTTTGAATGTATTTGGCTAAGGTGTATGTAAACTTCCGACTTCAACTGTATATAATGTATGTTGTATGTGTATGATTGTGACTGTTGTGTAGATGTGGTTCTAATAGGATTGTGTAATTTCTGTAGATTTGTTGTGTAGATGTGTTGTGTAGATGAGCTGTGTAGATGTGTTGTGTAGATGAGTTGTTTAGATGAGTTGTGTAGATGTGTTGTGTAGATGTGTTGTGCAGATGTGTTGTGCGGATGAGTTGTGTTGTGTGGATGAGTTGTGTGGATGAGTTGTGTAGGTGAGTTTTGCAGATGTGGGGGTATTTGAAACGTGCTAAAGCTAAATGGATGATGTTGGAGAAACAAGCCATAGACAAATGGCCTTGTTAGACTGTGTGTGTGTGTGTGTGTGTGTGTGTGTGTGTGTGTGTGTGTGTGTGTGTGTGTGTGTGTGTGTGTGTGTGTGTGTGTGTAATCCCAGGGGAGTTTCGATCAGAGCAGTCCCGGAGAGGCCTAGTGCTGTCAGGCGTGACCAGGTGTTGCTACGCCGCGAGCATCCTCTCCTCTCTCGATCTTTCCATCATGATGGAGGGAAGAGGATGAGGAGGAGGATGAGGGGGGGGTCATTCACTCATCTCTGTCTCCTGCCAAGGAAGTCCTCTAGGAACCACACAAACACTCAGGAGAGAGGAAGGAGAGTGGATGTGTGTTAGGGTTAGAGGAGAGAGGAAGGAGAGTGGCTGTGTGTTAGGGTTAGAGAAAGGAGAGTGGCTGTGTGTTAGGGTTAGAGGAAGGAGAGTGGCTGTGTGTTAGGGTTAGAGGAGAGAGGAAGGAATGTGGCTGTGTGTTATTGTTAGAGGAAGTAGAGTGGCTGTGTGTTAGGGTTAGAGGAAGGAGAGTGACTGTGTGTTAGGTGTCAGGACTTGGCCCTTTCTGGGTGTAGATGGTGGCTCCCCCTTCCTCTCACTCTCTCTCCTAAACCAGGTTCAGTACCTCAGGTCATAAATACTGGGTAGAAACTGCCATGCAGGTAGAGAGCCTAGAGAGAACAAAGAAAGACTTGGCCAAACTTCTAAATACCCAAAATGAGAGAATTAAACAATATTTCTACTTTTGAGAATGTGGGAATGGTCCGTGGACACTTAAGGGACAGTTATGATGAGTGTGTTTCATTTGGTGATCTCATGAAGGACAGGAAACACACATAACGGTATCTCTTAAAGTGTGCATTTCTCAGCTGTCAGGTTGACATCTAAGTATTGTGAAACGTGTGTGATTAAACATGAAACTATTTGTGAAAAGATGTAATGTGATGTTAACCTTCTAAATGAGAGTATGGATTTAAATATAAAGATTAACTAGTCAGTGGCCACGCCCACGTGAGCATAGACATTACGTCGGTGTCATGGAAATGCCCTTTTTCTTAAATGTATAAAACCACCCGTGACGAAATTTACATTTCATGCCAAGGAGACCCACGGTAAACCGGACATCTCGAAGGGTTAAGACCACGCAAACCATAAGACTAGAAAACCATCCCACGTGGAGTATTGGCTACATGGCTGGAAATGGTTAAACTCTGAGACTATCGATTCACTACAGAAAGAGAAAATTCTAGACGACACGAACTACTAGTTTGCAGCTAGAAATTACGGAAACTTAGAACGAGAATACAGACAACCGCCGAAGCATCTATTCTATGAGAACATTTCTGAATGGTACTCTGAAGTATCCATTCTAACCACCTACAACCACAAAATACTTTGATAAGGAGACTCTGATAAACCCTACAGGACGAATGAGGATTTCAACAGAGAAGACAACAACAACAACATACGGGCGTAAATATAGATACATTGCAATTATTCCCGAATGAGCGGCCGTTCATGTGCAAAGGATTAGCATTTCAGTTAATATAATTATAGACTGTGTGTAATTAATGAATTTTGTCTTTCCTGCTCTTTCCTTTTGTCTACCAAGCTGTCATATCGGCTTAGCCCACTAGGGACTTTTCTATCATTGTTAGTAACCAATATCTACTGTTTGTTTGTTATGTATTTCTGTGACTATTTACTTAGTTAGTAAACAAAATACCGGAGCGCCAAGTCTGGGACCAAAAAGCACCTGAACAGCTTCTACCCCTAAGACTGCTGAACACTTAATCAAATGTACATCACCCAATTATTATGTACTTCACACTGACTCTTGCACTGGCTCTCTGCACACTTATCCAGAGCAATTTACAGTAGAGTGCATACATTTTTCCATACGGGTCCCACGTGGGTATTGAACCCACAGCCCTGGCATTGAAAGCGCAATGCTGTACCAACTGAGCTACACAGGACTCTACATAAGCTCACACACACAAGCTCACACACACATGGATATTGAAGCCATGCACACACACTCACACAAACACACACTTCACATACGCTACTGCTACTCTGTTTATTATATATCCTGATTGCCTACATACTTCTACCCCTACCCACATGTACATACTGTATTACATCAATTACCTCATCAAATCTAATGACATTTTATTGGTCACTTGCGCCGAATACAACAGGTGTAGACATTACAGTGAAATGCTTACTTACTTAGTTAAAAAGTAAGACAAATATTTGCTAAATACAACCAGAAATAGTAACACAATAAAAACAATAACAAGGCTATATACTGTTGGTCAATTTCTTCAACAGATGATCAGTTCTGTATAATTCTCAAACTTATGCATTAGTAGTAGAAAGGAAACACAGAGTCTTTAAGTATAACAATTCAGTCAGTTTTGGAGTCATTGGTCTGTGTAAAGGAATGTTCATTGGATGGCCAGTTAAGAGCTCATATGGGCTAAGCCCTGTTCCGCGGTTTATACTATTGTGCATTTTCATCAAGACTAAGGGGAGACACTCTACCCATGACTTCCCTGTGGAGTGAAATGCTTTGGCAAGCCCCCATTTTATGGTTTGGTTAGCTTTTTCAGTATCCCATTACTTTGTGGGTGGTAGATACAAACAAACTTCTGATCTATCCCCAATTGGGCAGCCACCTGTGCAACCACATCCCCTGAGAAATGGGGGCCATTGTCTGCGAGAGAACTTCAGGTTCGCTGAATTAAGGGATGATTTCCCTTACCAGGAGTTTTGCTACCATTTAAGCTTCACGGTTCATGGTTGGAAATGCTTCGACCCAACTGGTAAAACGGTCAATTATTACAAGGCAGTATCTCATTCTTTCCCTTTGTTCAGCCATGTCTATGAAATCCATAGCTAAATGGGTGAACGTGCTGGCTGGCGCTGGATAGTTCCCTGCTTTTAGGGGGGTACCCTTACCAATGTTGTATTGCATGCATGTAGTACATTTATACACGTTTGTTTTGCAAATTTCAATCAGATTTGGACAAAATAGGTGTCAGATATTAGTCTTACCATCTCCCCCCTTGGCGTGTGACCCACCTTGTGGGCCAGGAGACACACAGAGGAGACAACAGGCAGGGGCAGAACTAGTTTGCCAGAGAGTGATTGCCTCCACAGGCCATCAGGGCCTCTGGAGCAGCCCCTAGATTCCCATAAGGGGAGATTAAGTGCGTCAGCAGCCTGGTGTTGGTCCAGATCAGTGATTTCAGATGTACACAGGGAGGCAAGCAGAACAGCATGAGTATGGCAGCGGGAAGCTGCATTCTTAGCAGCAGCATAAGCAGCTGCATTACCCAAACTAACGCTGTCAGTGTTACCTGTGTGGGCACGGACCTTAAGAATAGTCAAGTTGGCAGGAAGCAACATAGCTTCAAGCAGGGCTTCTATCTGTAAACGGTGGTTAATAGGGGTACCAGATGCGTTAACAAAGTCCCTACCTTTCCAAACCCCTATCCAAGACAAGCAAACGCCAATGGCTTATGCAGAGTCAGAATAAATGTTAACCTTCAAACCACTACTTAATTTACATGCTTCAGTAAGGGCCAGGAGCGCAGCTTGTTGTGCTAAGCAATGTTTTGGCAAAGGCTGTTCAATCAATACTGTCCTATATATTGAAACTATACCAAACCCTGCATATTTTCTTCCAGTGTCCTTAACCTATAAAGGCAGAGCCGTCAACAAAGAGAGTAACATCAAGGAGCCCAAGAGGTTCATCATAAAGGTCAGGTCGAGCCTTGGAATCACGTTGGACTTTTTTTATTTTTTATTATGCTCTACGTGTAATGTGAATACAGATAAATGAATGCAAAATAACCCTATCTGTTTACAGCCTATCCCTTAACTCGCATAAGTTTATTTAAAGCCGGTGATAAGTAAATTATAATGAAACACCATGTAATGTATGGGTGTGTAACGGCTGTCTGAAGAGAGAGTGGACCAAAACGCAGCGGAGTTAGTGTTCGTCATATTTAATTGAGAAAGAACACTATACAAAAACAAAACAAGAAACTGACAGCCAAACAGTCCTGCCAGGTGAAACACAATGACAGAAACAATTACACACAAAACCCCAACGGAAAAACATGCACTTATGTGTGACTCCCAATCAACAACAACGAACTTCAGCTGTGCCTGATTGGGAGCCACACACGGCCCAAAACAAAGAAATACAAAAACATAGAAAAAGAACATAGAACGCCCACCGAATGTAACACCCTGGCCTAACCAAAATAAAGAACAAAAAACCCCTCTCTATGGCCAGGGCGTTACAGTACCCCCCCCCCCCCCAAGGTGCGAACTCCGGCCGCAAATCCTGACACTGAAGGGGAGGGTCTGGGTGGGCCTTCCTACGGCGGTGGCTCAGGTGCGGGACGTGGCCTCTGCCCCACCCTTGGCGTCGCCCTCTTAGGTGGCGCACCTGGCCGCGCCGAAGGTCTGGCGGGCGACCCTTGTTGCGCCCGGCTGGCGGACGATCCTGGCGGGCGGCGATGGCTGCGCCCGGCTGGTGGGCAACCTTTGCTGCGCCCGACTGGCGGACGACCCTGGCTGCGCCCGGCTGGCGGACGACCCTGGCTGCGCCCGGCTGGCGGGCGGCAATGGCAGATCCGGACAGGCGGGCCACTGTGGCAGATCCGGACAGGCGGGCCACTCTGGCAGATCCGGCACGGCGGGCCACTCTGGCAGATCCGGCACGGCGGGCCACTCTGGCAGATCCGGCACGGCGGGCCACTCTGGCAGCTCCGAACAGACGGGCCACTCTGGCAGATCCGGCACGGCGGGCCACTCTGGCAGATCTGGCACGGCGGGCCACTCTGGCAGATCCGGCACGGCGGGCCGCTCTGGCAGCTCCGCACTGGAGGGCCGCTCTGGCAGCTCCTGACTGGCGGGCGGATCTGGCAGCTCCTGACTGGCGGGCGGCTCTGGCAGCTCCTGACTGGCGGGCGGCTCTGGCAGCTCCTGACTGGCGGGCCGCTCTGGCAGCTCCTGGCTGGCGGGCGGCTCTGGCAGCTCCTGACTGGCGGGCGGCTCTGGCAGCTCCTGACTGGCGGGCGGCTCTGGCAGCTCCTGACTGGCGGGCGGCTCTGGCAGCTCCTGACTGGCGGGCGGCTCTGGCAGCTCCTGACTGGCGGGCGGCTCTGCACTGGCGAGACCCACTGGAGGCCTCGTCCTGGGAGGTGGCACAGGACGGACCAGGATGGGGAGACCCACTGGAGGCCTGGTCTGTGGAGCAGGCACAGGACAGACCAGGATGGGGAGACCCACTGGAGGCCTGGTCCGAGGAGGAGGCACAGGCTTAACCAGGATGGGGAGACCCACTGGAGGCCTGGTCCGTGGAGCAGGCACAGGACAGACCAGGATGGGGAGACCCACTGGTGGCCCGGTCCTAGGAGGAGGCACAGGACTGACCAGGATGGGGAGACCCACTGGTGGCCTGGTCCTAGGAGGAGGCACAGGACGAACCGGGTCCAGAAGACGCACTGGAGGTCTAGAGCGCACGGCCTGCACAACCCGTCCTGGCTCGATGCCCAACCTCCCCCGGCAGATGTTAGGAGCTGGGATGTAGCGCACCGGGCTCTCCACGCGTACTGAGGACACCATGCGCTTTACCGCATAACACGGTGTCTGACCAGTACTGCGCTGCCTCCTGTAAGCACGGGGAGCTGGCTCAGGTCTCCAACCTGACTCTACCACACTCCCCGTGTGCCCCCCCCAATTTTTTTGGGGGGGGCTGCCTCTCGGGCTTCCTTCCCAGCCGTGTTCCCTCATACCGTTGCCGTTGGTCCTTCCTTCCTGCTGCCTCCACTCTTCTGAGTGCCTCTACCTGTTCCCATGGGAGGCGATCCGACCAGGATCTCTTCCTAAGTGTAGGATCCCTTGCCGTCCAGGATGTCCTCCCATGTCCAGTCCTTTCTCTCCCTGGTCCAGGATCCTTGCTCTTCCTGGCGCTGCCCCTTCCTCCACTGCTTGGTCCTTGTTTGGTGGGTAATTCTGTAACGGCTGTCTGAAGAGAGAGTGGACCAAAACGCAGCGGAGTTAGTGTTCGTCATATTTAATTGAGAAAGAACACTAAACAAAAACAAAACAAGAAACTGACAGCCAAACAGTCCTGCCAGGTGAAACACAATGACAGAAACAATTACCCACAAAACCCCAACGAAAAAACATGCACTTATGTGTGACTCCCAATCAACAACAACGAACTTCAGCTGTGCCTGATTGGGAGCCACACACACGGCCCAAAACAAAGAAATACAAAAACATAGAAAAAGAACATAGAACGCCCACCGAATGTAACACTCTGGCCTAACCAAAATAAAGAACAAAAAATCCCTCTCTATGGCCAGGGCGTTACAGGGTGGTGTAAAATAATCGTCCTCTATGGAGCAACCACAAAATAGTAAAGGGTTCAAGATGATTTATAACTGGTATAAACTTTGGTGTAACCTCCACAACGATCCTGACATCTCTGTGATAATCTTCTCCTTCCAAGGGAGAAACTATTACTTCAAAACTATTTATTTTTAAAATAGCGTGGGTCAGTAACACATGGGCAGGTGTATTCAATAATACAGCAATGGTGTATGCTTTAAGGTTTATCCCCCCACAGGCAACCCTCCAAGCATCTGATCCAGAAGTCCACTCCGCTAATTCAAATACACAGGCTTTATATTGTCTATAACCAACTCCTGATTTAACATCCAACCATCCAGTCATACCATACAGAAGACATGATACATAGAACAATTACAAAATACATAGAACAATTACAGACCCTTAACAGAAAAATATTCAAACCCTTAACTCTGTCACGACAATCAGCGTTTTATACTTGGAATTTATGCCCTAAGTGCTATCACTAACTCTCATAATCATAAACATTTAATCCAGGAATTCATAACCTAAACTCAGTAGTCTTTCAAAGATAATTTGTAAAAATCCAAATAACTTCACAGATCTTCATTGTAAAGGGATTAAACACTGTTTCCCATGCTTGTTCAATGAACCATAAACAATTAATGAACATGCACCTGTGGAACGGTCGTTAAGGCACTAACAGCTTACAGATGGTAGGCAATTAAGGTCATAGTTATGAAAACTTAGGACACTAAAGAGGCCTTTCTACTGACTTTGAAAAACACCAAAAGAAAGATGCCCAGGGTCTCTGCTCATCTGCGGCAGCGTAACCTAGTGGTTAGAGCATTGGACTAGTAACTGAAAGGTTGCAAGATTGAATCCCTGAGCTGACAAGGGACAAATCTGTCGTTCTGCCCCTGAACAAGGCAGTTAACCCACTGTTCCTAGGCTGTTATTGAAAATAAGAATTTGTTCTTAACTGACTTGCCTAGTTAAATAAAGGTAAAATTCAAAAAATAAATCTGGGTGAATGTGCCTTAGGCATGCTGCAAGGAGGCATGAGGACTGCAGATGTGGCCAGGGCAATAAATTGCAATGTCTGTACAGTGAGATGCCTAAGACAGTGCTACAGGACGGCAGCTGATACCCTCGCAGTGGCAGACCATGTGTAACAACACCTGCACAGGATTGGTACATCTGAACATCACACCTGCGGTACAGGATGGCAACATCAACTGCCTGAGTTACACCAGGAATGCACAATCCCTCCATCAGTGCTCCGACTGTTCGTGAGAGGCTGGACTGAGGGCATGTAGGCCTGTTGTAAGGCAGGTCTTCACCAGACATCACCGGCAACAACGTCGCCTATGGGCACAAACCCACTGTCTCTGGACCAGACAGGACTGGCAAAAAGTGCTCTTCACTGACAAGTCGCGGTTTTGTCTCACCAGGGGTGATGGTCGGATTCGCGTTTATTGTCGAAGGAATGAGCGTTAAACCGAGGCCTGTACTCTGGAGCGGGATCGATTTGGAGGTGGAGGGTCCGTCATGGTTTGGGGCGGTGTGTCACAGTATCATCGGACTGAGCTTGTTGTCATTGCAGGCAATCTCAACGCTGTGCGTTACAGGGACGACATCCTCCTCCCTGATGTGGTACCCTTCCTGCAGGCTCATCCTGACATGACCCTCCAGCATGACAATGCCACCAGCCATACTGCTCGTTCTGTGCGTGATTTCCTGCAAGACAGGAGCGTCAGTGTTCTGCCATGGCCAGCAAAGAGCCGGGATCTCAATCCCATTGAGCACATCTGGGACCTGTTGGATTGGAGGGTGAGGGCTAGGGCCATTCCCCCCAGAAATGTCCGGGAACTTGCAGGTGCCTTGGTGGAAGAGTGGGGTAACATCTCACAGCAAGAACGGGCAAATTTGGTGCAGTCCATGAGGAGGAGATGCACTGCAGTACTTAATGCAGCTGGTGGCCACACCAGATACTGACTGTTACTTTTGATTTTGACCCCCCCTTTGTTCAGGGACACATTATTCAATTTCTGTTAGTCACATGTCTGTGGAACTTGTTCAGTTTATGTCTCAGTTGTTGAATCTTGATATGTTCATACAAATATTTACACATGTTAAGTTTGCTGAAAATAAATGCAGTTGACAGTGAGAGGACGTTTTTTTGTTGTTGATGAGTTTGTGGTATGATTTGTTGTTAGCCTATTGCAGATCTGGAAAAACTATCCACCTACCACTATTTTTAGGGGAGGTGCATGTAAGCAGATGGGGACATTTGGCTGGAAGAAATTATATAGTAAAACCTGCAATAGAGTGAATGTAAACCAGAAAAAACCCACTTCCCTCCCCTTTGCCCAAGCAAAAAACCCACTTCCCTCCCCTTTGCCCAAGCAAAAAACTCACTTCCCTCCCCTGTGCCCAAGCAAAAAACCCACTTCCCTCCCCTGTGCCCAAGCAAAAAACCCACTTCCCTCCCCTGTGCCCAAGCAAAAAAAAACACTTCCCTCCCCTGTGCCCAAGCAAAAAACCCACTTCCCTCCCCTGTGCCCAAGCAAAAAACCCACTACCCTCCCCTGTGCCCAACCAAAAACCAACTTCCCTCCCCTTTGCCCAAGCAAAAAACCCACTTCCCTCCCCTGTGCCCAAGCAAAAACCCCACTTCCCTCCCCTGTGCCCAAGCAAAAACCCCACTACCCTCCCCTGTGCCCAACCAAAAACCCACTTCCCTCCCCTGTGCCCAACCAAAAAACCCACTACCCTCCCCTGTGCCCAACCAAAAAACACACTATTCTTCCCTGTGCCCAAGCAAAAAACCCACTTCCCTCCCCTGTGCCCAAGCAAAAAACCCACTTCCCTCCCCTGTGCCCAAGCAAAAACCCCACTTCCCTCCCCTGTGCCCAAGCAAAAACCCCACTACCCTCCCCTGTGCCCAACCAAAAACCCACTTCCCTCCCCTGTGCCCAACCAAAAAACACACTACCCTCCCCTGTGCCCAACCAAAAAACACACTTCCCTCCCCTGTGCCCAATCAAAAACCCCACTTCCCTCCCCTGTGCCCAAGCAAAAACCCCACTACCCTCCCCTGTGCCCAACCAAAAACCCACTTCCCTCCCCTGTGCCCAACCAAAAAACCCACTACCCTCCCCTGTGCCCAACCAAAAAACACACTTCCCTCCCCTGTGCCCAATCAAAAAACCCCACTACCCTCCCCTGTGCCCAACCAAAAACCCACTTCCCTCCCCTGTGCCCAACCAAAAAACCCACTACCCTCCCCTGTGCCCAACCAAAAAACACACTTCCCTCCCCTGTGCCCAATCAAAAACCCCACTTCCCTCCCCTGTGCCCAAGCAAAAACCCCACTACCCTCCCCTGTGCCCAACCAAAAACCCACTTCCCTCCCCTGTGCCCAACCAAAAAACCCACTACCCTCCCCTGTGCCCAACCAAAAAACACACTTCCCTCCCCTGTGCCCAATCAAAAAACACACTTCCCTCCCCTGTGCCCAACCAAAAACCCACTATTCTTCCCTGTGCCCAATCAAAAAACACACTACCCTCCCCTGTGCCCAACCAAAAAACACACTACCCTCCCCTGTGCCCAACCAAAAAACACACTACCCTCCCCTGTGCCCAACCAAAAACCCACTACCCTCCCCTGTGCCCAACCAAAAACCCACTACCCTCCCCTGTGCCCAACCAAAAACCCACTTCTCTCCCCTGTGCCCAACCATAAAACACACTTCCCTCCCCTGTGCCCAACCAAAAACCCACTTCCCTCCCCTGTGCCCAACCAAAAAACACACCCTACCCAAAGCAAAAAATATTTTTACATTTGAGTCATTTAGCAGACGCTCTTATCCAGAGCAATTAGGGTTAAATGACTTGCTCAAGGGTACATTGACAGATTACTCACCTAGTCAGCTCAGGGATTCAAACCAGCGACCTTTCAGTTATTGGCCCAAAGTTCTTAACCTCTATGCTACCTGCCTAGACCTTAATCTGTCCCTTAGAGTTGTATGCCCTTTCTAGTCTATGGGTGATTTCTATGGGCGACAGTGCCAAAGAAAGACTGACTACACATAACATACTGTAACGTGTTATCACACACTTTAACACCCACCCACATACATACAGTACATACATACAGTACATACATGTAGTACATACATACAGTACATACATACAGTACAAAGAGTTTGGAGAGTATTCAGACCCCTTGACTTTTTCCACATTTTATTACGTTACAGCCTTATTCTAAAATGGACCAACATTTTTTTTTCCTAATCAATCTACACACAATACCCCATAATGACAAAGCCAAAAAATACGTCCCTTACTGGTCGTATCAATACAATTCAAATGAATATTCTACCAAAAAATGTATTGTATTTTGTCAATGATTCCAGTGTCCCCCCACCCAACAGAAATTATTTGATACCCTTAACAATTCTATCTCAAGATTTTATTGGAGACAGAAAAATGCGAGAATTAAACTTACTACATTACAATACTGTATATATTATTTGGCCTTTCAAATGAATAATATAGCCAAATGGCTCAATTATCCAAGTGTAAACTCACCTTCCTGGATTGATATAGAACACTCCTGTGTAAAATAACGTAACATCCAAGATCTGCCTTATATTGCTCAATCTGTAAAAAATTGCTCTTTTCAAATCCCTTCTCATTAAATACACTGGAAGTATGGAAAAAAGCCCACAAAGTAACTAACACAAAACTTTCTCTTTCATTGAACTCTCCCATTTGGTCGAATCATGATTTTCTAATTGCAGGGAAATTGTTGGAGTTTACTCTATGGAAGAATAAAGGCATTACATACATCTATCAGTTATTTGATAAAGGACAGTTCATTTCATTTAAGGAGTTACAGGATAGGTTTCATCTGAATAGCTTCTCAAGCTTTCATTACCTACAGATGAAACAGTTACTTAGATCTAAATTGCAACTCGACCCAACGGAACAACATCTCAGAGCTAAGCCAATTTTTCTTAGACAACTGCAGTAAAATAAATATTACTTCCAAAATGTATAATAAAAACTGATAGAGAAACCCTAGAGAAACGGACCAAAGATGTAGACATCTCCCTTAATAGGGAAGCTCAGAAGAAAGTATTTACCAGCCCCCACAGCATCGTGCGTAATATGAAAATAAATGTTATCCAGTATAAAATTAGACATAAATTCGACTATACCAATAGAACTCCGTCGCTGATGGGCCTTGTTGACTCACCTCAGTATCAATTCTGCCAAAGAGACCTCCCCAACACTCATCTCCATGCAGTACTGGTTTTGTCCCATTATTGAGAATTACTGGAAAGAAGTTCTGAGCATTCTCTGTCATCCTCCATATTACCCTTCCTGCATCCGTATCACTCTGCATACGTACTTTAATGATGCCGACCCCTGTGTTTCTTCTATCCCCAAGGACAAAAAACAGTTTCTACTGTTTTCCTTCATCTGCAAAAAAAGTGATACTGTTAAACTGGAAAAGCAGATCAATGTTTCAACCATATACTGGCTTAATTTACTGTCTGACCTGCCCCCCTTGGAGAGATCCTCATTCAAATGAAATAACAAACTGACGGACTTTAACACAATCTGGGAACCATTCCTATTCTACATCACCCTCAGGCAAGCCAAGATCAAATATGACATTCATTATGAGTTATTTGCTAACTGGCTGCTTACCCACAAGCCTTCTTTTGTCTTGTCTGGTCCTGTCTGATCCTCTCTGGTCCTGTCTGATCCTCACTGGTCCTTTCTGATCCTGTCTTGTTTCCCTTTCCTTTTCTTTTTTTTTCTTGATTCTTTCCCCCCCCCTCTCACCCAGTGGTGGAAACTACTTAAGTAAAAAATACTTGAAAGTACTACTAAGTCGTTTTTAGGGGTATCTGTACTTTTTGACTACTTTTACTTTTACTTCACTACATTCCTAAAGAAAATAATATACTTTTTACTCCAGACATTTTCCCTGACACCCAAAAGTACTTGTAACATTTTGAATGCTTAGCTGCTTAGCCTAGCCCTAAGAAGTTAGCAGGACAGGAAAATGATCCAATTCACACACTTATCTAGAGAACATCCCTTATCATTCCTACTGCCTCTGTTCTGGCGGATTCACTAAACACAAATGCTTCGTTTGTAAATTATAAGTGTTGGAGTGTGCCCCTGGCTATCCATACATAAAACACGCATATATATTACTTTTGATACTTAAGTATATGTAATATCAAATACTTTTAGTATTTTACTGGCTGACTTTCAATTTTACTTGAGTCATTTTCTATTATGGTATCTTTACTTTTACGCAAGTCTGACAACTGGGTACTTTTTCCACCACTGCTCTCACCTTACTTTTCCGCTCTTTCTGACTTTTTGGTTGTAGTTTACCTTCTTCACTATAATAAAAGTGTGTATGTAAAAAATAATAATAAACATATAAAAAAAGTGCCACCTTTTTCCCTATTTAGTGCAGTATGGGCCCTGGTCAAAAATAGGGCACTAAATAGGGAATAGGCTGGCATTTAGAACAAAGGCTTTATGTTCTCTTCATAGCAGCTGCATCTGTGTAGAGCAGGTTCAAGCAATTATCCATCACAACACAGCTTTCCATCATCTTTCAGTCTAAAGGCATCTTTCTGTTATGTGTATTCCTCACACAGCAGGAGATTGGCTGCTGGAAGACAAATGACAACGGGAGAACAGAAAGGTAGATTATATTGGAAGATGATTTAGAACATTTCTTTGAACCTGGAAGAAGACTGGCTTTTAGCTATCATTCAAATATCCTCTCTCTTTCTCTCTATATATCTCCCTCTCTCCCCCTCCTTCTCTCTCTCCCTCTCCCTCTCCCCTGTCCTCTCTCTCTCCCTCCTTCATTCTCACCCTCTTCCCCTGTGCTCTCTCTCTCCCCCTCCTCTCTCTCCCTCTTCCCCTGTCCCCTCTCTCTCTCCCTCCTTCGTTCTCTCCCTCTTCCCCTGTCCTCTCTCTCTCTCTCCCTCTGCCCTCTCTCTCTCTCCCTCCTTCGTTCTCTCCCTCTTCCCCTGTCCTCTCTCTCTCTCTCCCTCTGCCCTCTCTCTCTCTCCCTCCTTTGTTCTCTCCCTCTTCCCCTGTCCTCTCTCTCCCCCTCCTCTCTCTCTCTCCCTCTGCCCTCTCTCTCTCTCTCCCTCATAGCTTGCTCCTGTTGATCATGTATGGTATCCTATGATAAGGTATGATGGTTCATGTAGATCGTTTGACTGAGCTGGAGAACTCCTGTTATCAATGAGTGTAGATGACAGCTGCACTATACTGTATACTGTCTATCAATCTGGGTTTATAATCTAGATAATATGGTTCTGGGGCATTCACCATCAGGCAAGGAGTTGAGTTTATATTCTATATATTACGCAGCATTGTATTCTATACCTGTATGTGGGTTGGTAATAAGAAACATGGCCTTCACCTCACATCTGAAATCAAGTGGAATGAAACACCTGTTCAGTGAGGATGGAAAAGAAAGGAGGGGATGGGGAGGGGAGGGAAGATGGGAGGGGAAGGGGAGGGGAAGGAAGATAGGGGGGGAAGGGGAGGGAAGATGGGAGGGGAGGGGAGGGAAGATGGGAGGGGAAGGGAAGGGGAGGGAAGATAGGAGGGGAAGGGGAGGGGAGGGAAGATAGGGGAAGGGGAGGGGAGGGGAGGGAAGATAGGGGAAGGGAAGGGAAGGGGAGGGAAGATAGGGGAAGGGAAGGGGAGGGGAGGGAAGATAGGGGAAGGGAAGGGGAGGGGAGGGAAGATAGGGGAAGGGAAGGGGAGGGAAGATGGGAGGGGAAGGGGAGGGGAGGGAAGATGGGAGGGGAAGGGAGGGGAGGGAAGATAGGGGAAGGGAGGGGAGGGAAGATGGGAGGGGAAGGGGAGGGGAGGGAAGATGGGAGGGGAAGGGGAGGGGAGGGAAGATGGGAGGGGAAGGGGAGGGGAGGGAAGATAGGGGAAGGGAAGGGGAGGGAAGATGGGAGGGGAAGGGGAGGGGAGGGAAGATAGGGGAAGGGGAGGGAAGATAGGGGAAGGGGAGGGGAGGGGAGGGAAGATGGGAGGGGAAGGGAAGGGGAGGGAAGATAGGGGAAGGGAAGGGGAGGGAAGATGAGAGGGGAAGGGGAGGGGAGGGAAGATGGGAGGGGAAGGGGAGGGGAGGGAAGATGGGGGAAGGGAAGGGGAGGGAAGATGAGAGGGGAAGGGGAGGGGAGGGAAGATGGGAGGGGAAGGGGAGGGGAGGGAAGATGGGAGGGGAAGGGGAGGGAAGATGGGAGGGGAAGGGGAGGGGAGGGAAGATGGGAGGGGAAGGGGAGGGGAGGGAAGATAGGGGAAGGGAAGGGGAGGGAAGATAGGAGGGGAAGGGAAGGGGAGGGAAGATGGGAGGGAAAGGAAGTGGAGGGAAGATGGGAGGGGAAAGGAAGGGGAGGAGGGAAAGAGGGCAACGAAAGATGGGATTAAAAGGAGGAAAATTGGAGCAGAGAAACCAGAGTCTGTGTTAATTCATCATCCTCCTGATTGGGACTTCCTTCCTGAAAATGAGATACATTACATTCTACACTCAGGGAGAGAGGAGGGTGAGGGGTAGGAGAGGGATGGAGGAAAGAGTAGAGAAGAAAAGGGGAGAACTGAATGCTCTGAAATAAACGGGTGAGGGGAAGAGGAGAGGAAGCAAGCAAGGAGGGAAGAGGGGAGAGGAACTGATTCCCATAGGGAGGATCAGATTTAGAGCAGAATTTCCTCTGCATCCAGCCAGGTCACCTGTGAGACAAGTCAGTATTTGACGTCCATCCATGTCTGAGGACAATGGGAGATGACGAGGAAACCGGCCACTAGGGGCAACATTGAGCAATGTTACCTTCAAGTTGGATTTCGTTTTGAGTGGGGATCACAGATGGGTTTAATAATCCGCCTCTGGTGCCAAAGGTTGCATGTTCGAATCGAGTGATAGAAAGTTGTTTATTTTATTTTAAGCCTATCCCAAACCTTAACCATTTGAGTTAATACCTAACCAACATCGAAATGTTGACATTTGAGAAACATGGGTGGACATCTAATTCTGACACAAGACTGTGAGAGCTTGTAGCTGCATTCCTAATTCATGAGGTCTTTCTCTCTGTGGTCCCCCCACCCTTCTCCTCACTCCTCACTTTTTTTTCATGAGCATGGCCTTAATTCTATTACAGTATATTGGATGACTGTCATTCATATTCCATTCACCCAGCTCAATTTCTATTTTACCTTTATTTAACTAGGCAAGTCAGTTAAGAACAAATTCTTATTTTCAATGATGGCCTAGGAACAGTGGGTTAACTGCCTTGTTCAGGGGCAGAATGACAGATTTTTACCTTGTCAGCTCGGGGATTCAATCCTGCAACCTTTCGGTTACTAGTCCAACTATCTAACCACTAGGCTACGCTGTCGCCAATGTAGCATTGATAGGTTTAGGTTACTACATGATACTCTAATTTTCCCTATACCCATCATGAGGTTGCTACAACCTAGCCTATGAATGAAAGTTTACAACATAGGTGCACACAGGTCAAGCCCGGGGATTCCTCAGAGCATTTACTGACATTTTGAAATATATTCATTGTTTTGTGTTTTTCAGTAGGATCCAAAGGTTGCCTCCCACAGGAGGGAGAGGCAGAATATTATCAGATGCGCAAGAAATTGCTGTTGTTGACAAGGTAATTGGCAACAATGCAATAAAACTGCGGGAAATTCGGGACAGGGTTCTGGCAGACAATATCACTTTTGGAATGTGAATACGGTCAGCACAACGACAATTGCCAGAGTCCTAGAGGAACATTAAATAAGGTTGAAGCAGTTGTACACTGTACCCTATGAGAGAAACTGTGAACGTGTGAAAGAACTCAGGTATCAATATGTCCAGGTAAGATGTCTGTTCAATAACCAAACAGGGTACATACACAGCTATGCATAATGTAAAGTACTGTAAAACTGTGGATTTGCTGTATTTTAGAGAGTAATTGAGATGGAAGTTAGGCAAACTGCACATACATTCATCTTTGTGGATGAAGCTGGATTCAACCTGGCAAAAACACGCCGCAGGGGAAGAAATGTGATTGGACAGAGAGCAACCATGGATGTCTCAGGCCAGAGAGGAGCTAACGTCACAATGTGTGCAGCACTGTCCAATTATGGTTTGCTGTTACACAAACCTCTCATTGGCCCCTACAATACAGAGAGGCTTATTTATTTTCTGGATGACCAGCATAATCGACTTGTGCCAGGGGAGGAGAGAGGGGCAAGAAACTCCCCTACCTTCGTTATTGTGTGGGATAATGTGGCATTCCACCACTCTGCTGCAGTCACAGACTGGTTTGCTGCACATCCTTACTGGATGCCAAGAATGCGGGGTGTGGAGACACTTCTCCTGAAGACTGCCAGGGTTGGATTAGACATTTCAGAAGATACTTTCCAAGATGCATCGCCAGAGAAGACATAAGATGTGATGTTAATGAGAACTTGTGGCCAACTGCAGGAGAGAGGGAGAACTAGAACCCTCACAGTACTGTACAGTATGAGTGATTATACTATACATGTTGTTGATGTAATTTTGTAATTATTATTGCAGACCTAGAATTTCAGGAATTCGTTTTTTTTTCAACTTTTTATTTTTCACAAGTAAATGACTATATGCAAATATATAGAATAAATAAAGGCTATTGAAGCAAATTGCTGCATTTCTGATTCATTCTTGTTACGTATACTTTAGTACAGTCAATAAAGTGAAAATGTGTTATTATTATTCTATAATGAAATATTGATTAATGTGAAAAATCATTCAATCTTCAAAGAGAAAAGTTAATTGTTTATGTTATGCTCGCTGTAGTTAGTGTTTTTTAGGTCAGTGTGTTATGAGTGACAATGTATGCTTTCTGAGTGAGAATTGTTGTGTTATTTTGAGACATGTATAAAGTGTTTTGGTGGTTTGAGTGAGTTTCAGAGGTGAGATTAACTGTTTGGCCAAGATGCATGTTGGTAATGCAGACTGTGTGAAGAGTTTTGAAAAGTGACTTCAGTATTGACCGATGCTTGTTAGCAATTGAAAAAAACTGGAATCAATTATTTGGTGACATACTGTATGATTATATTTAGTATACTTTTATCTAAAAAGTATACATTTTTAAATGTTTTAAAATTAAAACATTTATGAAATTCATTGAGGATGGTCCTCCCTCGTCTGAGGAGCGTATATATATATATATGTGTGTATATATATATATATATATATATATATATATATATATATATGTGTGTGTGTGTGTGCGCGTGTGTGTGTGTGTGTGTGTGTGTGTGTGTGTGTGTGTGTGTGTGTGTGCCTGTATGTGAGTGTATGTGTGCCTGTATGTGTGTGTGTGTCACGTCCTGACCATTATAAAGATTATTTGCTATTGTAGTTTGGTCAGGACGTGGCAGAGGGTATTTTGTTTGTGTTTCGGGGTGATGGTTTATGTAGTAGGGTGTTTGATTTTTTTGGTCACTGCTCTATGTTAGTCTATTTCTATGTTCTTTCTAGTTAGTCTGTTTCTATGTTTAGTTAATTGGGGTGTGGACTCTAAATTGGAGGCAGGGGTTGTCTAGTTGCCTTTGATTGAGAGTCCTATATATTAGGGTGTGTTTGTGATTTGTGGGAGGTTGTGCTTGTTTAGCTGTCTATGCCTGACAAGACTGTATTTTGTCGTTCATCAATTTTGTGATTTTTGTATACGTATTTGTTTGGTTTTCCTTCTTTCTCCTATTAAAAGAAGATGAGTATACAACCCGTTGCGTTTTGGTCCTCCATTCCCGACGACAACCGTTACAGAACCTCCCACCACAAATGGACCAAGCAGTGGAGTAAGGAGCAAGGGGAATTCAATATGGACTGGCGGGAGAAATGGACGTGGGAGCAGATTCTGGCCGGAGAGGGCCAATGGAGGAAGTCTGGTAAGGACCGGGAACAGTATCGGGGAACACGACTAGCGTTTAAGCCCGAGAGGCAGCCCCAATAATTTTTTTTGGGGGGGCACATGGGTAGTTTGAATGGGCGAGGATTGAGCCCCAGGCCAAATCCCCGTACCTTTTCTGGGCAACCAGGGATTGGACAGGTCCCGTGCTTCGGGGTAATGGGTACTGTGGCGAGGCCAAGTATTTTTAGGCCGGTACGCGCAATACCAGCGCCCCGCATTTGCCAGGGGGAAGTGGGCATCCAGCCAGTAAGAGCGATGCCAGTTCTGCGCTCGAGACCGCCAGTACGCCTCTACGGTCCAGTGCGTCAGCCCAGTCCGACGCGTCCTGTTCCCGCTCCCCGCACTAGCCCTGAGGTGCGTGTTCCCAGGCTGATACCTCCAGTACCAGCACCACGCATCAGGCTTCTAGTGCGTCAACCCAGTCCGACTCGGCCTGTTCCCGCTCCCCGCACTAGCCCTGAGGTGCGTGTCCCCAGACTGGCACATCCAGTACCAGTACCACGCATCAGGCTTCCAGTGCGTCAGCCCAGCCTCGAGAGTTCGGCAATAGTGTGCAGTCCAGAGTATCCGGGAACAGTATGCAGTCCAGAGTATCCGGCAACAGTGTGCAGTCCAGAGTATCCGGCAACAGTGTGCAGTCCAGAGTATCCGGCAACAGTGTGCAGTCCAGAGTATCCGGCAACAGTGTGCAGTCCAGAGTATCCGGCAACAGTGTGCAGTCCAGAGTGTCCGGCAACAGTGTGCAGTCCAGAGTGTCCGGCAACAGTGTGCAGTCCAGAGTGGCGGCAACAGTGTGCAGTCCAGAGTATCCGGCAACAGTGTGCAGTCCAGAGTATCCGGCAACAGTGTCTAATCCGGAACCGAGGGAGACTGCCTGTGATCAGGAACCGAGGGAGACTGCCTGTGATCAGGAACCGAGGGAGCCTGCCTGCGACCCGGAACAAAAGGGGTCTGCCTGCGACCCGGAACCGAGGCAGTCTGCCTGCGACCCGGAATCGAGGGAGTCTATCACCAACCCGGAACTGAGTAAGTCTGACAATTCGGAAATAGATATGATTAACTGTATATCGAATGAGTCTGCCTACAGTATGGAACGGAAGAGGTCTGCCGATGATCCGGAATGAGGGGAGTCTGCCTACGGCCCGAAACTGATCAAGTCTGTCTGCATTCTGGAGGACAGTAGGCCGGAGCCAGAACCACCTCCGGTATAGGTGGGTTGGGGAGGGGGGGTGTAGCACAGGTGCCGTCGTTGACGGCAGCCACCCTCCCTTCCCTCCCTTTAGTTTAGGGGGAATTTTTATTTTTGTTGTTTTTTTATTTATTTTTATTTATGAGGTGCACGGGGGGTACTGTCACGTCCTGACCAGTATAAAGATGATTTGCTATTGTAGTTTGGTCATGACGTGGCAGAGGGTATTTTGTTTATGTGTTTCGGGGTGATGGTTTATGTAGTAGGGTGTTTGATTTATTATTTCCGGTTTTTTTGGTCACTGCTCTATGTTAGTCTATTTCTATGTTCTTCTAGTTAGTCTGTTTCTATGTTTAGTTAATTGGGGTGTGGACTCTCAATTGGAGGCAGGGGTTGTCTAGTTGCCTTTTATTGAGAGTCCTATATATTAGGGTGTGTTTGTGTTTGTGATTTGTGGGAGATTGTGCTTGTTTAGCTGTCTATGCCTGACAAGACTGTATTTCGTCGTTCATCAATTTTGTGATTTTTTTTGTATACGTATTTGTTTGGTTTTCCTTCTTTCTCCTATTAAAAGAAGATGAGTATACAACCCGTTGCGTTTTGGTCCTCCATTCCCGACGACAACCGTTACACTGTGTGTGTTTGTATTTATATATGTATGTGTGTGTTTGTCTGTCTGTGCATGTGCGTGTGTGTAGGGTGGAGAGGGGATGTTTGGAAGCTGTGCGTTGGCGTGTGTCACTCTGTGATACTCCTAGCAGGCCTCATTGTGACGCACTCCGCAAAATAACTGTTTAGCCCAGGGATGGACCATCATCATCATCCTTCTTCGTCTTTTTCTTCTTCTTCTTTTCTTTGTCTTCATCACAGGATCTAATGTCAATCCGCCAGGTCTCCCTACAGAGGGTCTTATCCTAACCCTTATCAACATGGAATAGGGTGCCATTTGGGCCTCACCCTGTTGAATGGTAAAGTTCGATTTCCGATTTCACCCTCAACTGATCTTGCTAACTTTTTCCTCCCCCTCTCTCTCTCTCTGGATGTTAATTCAGGTTTAACAATGCTCTCTCTCTGGATGTTAATTCAAGTTTAACCCTGGTCTCTTTCTGGATGTTAACTCAGGTTTAACCCTGCGCTCTCTCTCTGTGTGAGTGTGTGCTGTGGGTTCCATGTGACAGGAACACACAGGTGACAAACTGATTATTATCATTAAGGTGTGTTTATGTAATCGTGTGTGTGTGTGTGTGGTGAGCCGGAGGGACCGTGTGTGTCAACACAGTGCTATCAGGAAGGATCTCTATTATACAGCCCCCCAAAATACATACACACACTGCTCAGTTGGAGGACCACTGTTTGCTTGCACAGGATAGACTTACAGGCTGACTACACCGCTCGCGTCGCGTGCGCAAGCATTGCAAAATAAATGTTGAAATGTTTATTAAATTATTGCACCCACAATGCTCGTGCGCGCCAACGAGCGTCTGCGTTGCCAAGGGCTAAAATAGAAGTCCGTTCTATTTGTGACGCAGATCGCGCTGCAAGTCCAGCCTCTTTCATCTCCTCATTGGTTTATAGAAGCAGGTACCCACGTGCCATCTCCTCATTGGTTATACCCACGTGGGTGACTGAAAGTTGCCAATCGCAATATAAAGTCAAGAGAAGAAAAGGCATAGAAGGAGGAGAGATCACTAGAAATTATTCGGTTGACCGTTTTATGCGTGGATTAATTAGTGGAGTAGAGGACCTTGTGCATTTCAGGTAAAATAACAACACAATGTTTATATCCCAGGACAAATTATCTAGCAACAGCAAGCTAGCTAAATAGGACAAATTAGCTAGCAAGTGCAAGCTGGCTAGCTAAATTGCCAATGGTGGAACAAGCTCCCTCACGACGCCAGGACAGCGGAGTCAATCACCACCTTCCGGAGACACCTGAAACCCCACCTCTTTAAGGAATACCTGGGATAGGATAAAGCAATCCTTCTAACCCCCCCCCCGTAAAAGATTTAGATGCACTATTGTAAAGTGGTTGTTCCACTTGATATCATAAGGTGAATGCACCAATTTGTAAGTCGCTCTGGATAAGAGCGTCGGCTAAATGACTTAAATGTAAATGTAATAAATGTATAATGCTTTTCGACCTGTCCCCAAATTAATGTAATTGGTTCAGAGTTTGTTTTGATACTTTAACCTGCGTGTCGTGACCGCATTTGGTGTGGGGGGGACAACATTTATTTATGCACAATGGCGCATGATGACTCACGCGCGCAGCCAGTTTGGAGGGAAATCACCGATGAGTGTGTGCGTGTTCGTGCTTGTGTGCCTGCTTACGTTTGTTTGTGTTTTCTACTGTGTGTGTCCAGATGTAGGATCATCATTGGGTCACCCTGTTGCTGGATAACCTTCTTGCAATGCAGGACATTTTAAACTTGTAGTGTATTCGAGGTTTAAAAAGTTGGCAGAAGGTTGAGCGACACGGGCCAATCCCCCCTTTCCCCCAGGCCCGTTAGTCTATTCCAAACGAACGTCAATGCAACCCTTAGCCCTGCTCCCTTTGTCTCGCTCACACACACACATTGACACTGACAGCTCGAAAACTAGCTACAATAGAAAGTGGAGTAAAGTAAGTAAGAGTAAAAAACGAAAGGGTGGAGCTGAGAAGTTAAGAGACAAAAGAGTCAAAAGTCTCAAATGCAAGTAAATGTAAAAAACTAACCGACTTATTCGGTAGTACTAGTACCAGTGCCACCTACGCTAACATCAAAGTGCTAGACTGGCAAGAGGAAGATTCCACAACCCGGTTTGCGGGTAAAAGAGTAGACAGAGAGGACAGCGAAGCCAAAGACAGTGCAGCCGAAGCTGTAGATATGTGCCTAAATGTGTTACAAATACAACATGTTATATCAGAATTTATGAGTGAAATGCAAATACTATTGGTCAGCTACTAATATGTAAATGTACCAGAAAGAAGGAATTGAGGTAAAAATGTACAGTAACTGGGTGTTCAAACCGGCTAGCGGAAAAACTCAAATTTGACACCTAGCAAAGCTCTGAATGCCTAGATTTCGCCTTCCTGTGATTTACTGTCGTATAATTTTAGTTAGTTAAAATAAGCATTTTCATTTGATTCTGATTGCTGTTGCCTTGTCGTTCTAAACGCTAAATTGCATTAGACATATTCAGTCGTGGCCAAAAGTTTTGAGAATGACACAAATATACATTTTCACAAAGTCTGCTGCCTTACTTAGTTTGTATGATGGCAATTTGCATATACTCCAGAATGTTATGAAGAGTGATCAGATGAATTGCAATTAATTGCAAAGTCCCTCTTTGCCATGCAAATGAACGGAATCCCCAAAAAACATTTCCACTGCATTTCAGCCCTGCCACAAAAGGACCAGCTGTCATCATGTCAGTGATTCTCTCGTTAACACAGGTGTGAGTGTTGACGAGGACAAGGCTGGATATCACTCTGTCATGCTGATTGAGTTCGAATAACAGACTGGAAGCTTCAAAAGGAGGGTGGTGCTTGGAATCATTGTTCTTCCTCTGTCAAACGTGGTTACCTGCAAGGAAACACGTGCCATCATCATTGCTTTGCACAAAAAGGGCTTTACAGGCAAGGATATTGCTGCCAGTAAGATTGCACCTAAATCAACCATTTATCGGATCATCAAGAACTTCAAGGAAAGCGGTTCAAATGTTGTGAAGAAGGCTTCAGTGCGCCCAAGAAAGTCCAGCAAGCGCCGGGATCATCTCCTAAAGTTGATTCAGCTGCGGGATCGGAGCACCACCAGTACAGAGCTTGCTCAGGAATGGCAGCAGGCAGGTGTGAGTGCATCTGCACGCACAGTGAGGCGAAGACTTTTGGAGGATGGCCTGGTGTCAAGAAGGGCAGCAAAGAAGCCACTTCTATCCAGGAAAAACATCAGGGACAGACTGATATTCTGCAAAAGGTACAGGGATTGGACTGCTGAGGACTGGGGTAAAGTCATTTTCTCTGATGAATCCTCTTTCTGATTGTTTGGGGCATCCGGAAAAAAGCTTGTCAAGGTGAGCGCTACCATCAGTCCTGTGTCATGCCAACAGTAAAGCATCCTGAGACCATTCATGTGTGGGGTTGATTCTCAGCCAAGGGAGTGGGCTCACTCACAATTTTGCCTAAAAACACAACCATGAATAATGAATGGTACCAACACATCCTCCGAGAGTAACTTCTCCCAACCATCCAGGAACAGTTTGGTGACGAACAATGCCTTTTCCAGCATGATGGAGCATCTTCCCATAAGGAAAAAGTGATAACTAAGTGGCTCGGGGAACAAAACATCGATATTTTGGGTCCATGGCCAGGAAACTCCCCAGACCTTAATCCAATTGAGAACTTGTGGTCAATCCTCAAGAGGCGGGTGGACAAACAAAAACCCACAAATTCAGACAAACTCCAAGCATTGATTATGCAAGAATGGGCTGCCATCAATCAGGATGTGGCCCAGAAGTTAATTGACAGCATGCCAGGGCAGATTGCAGAGGTCTTGAAAAAGAAGGGTCAACACTATAATTGACTCTTTGCATCAACTTCATGTAATTGTCAATAAAAGCCTTTGACGCTAATGAAATGCTTGTAATTATACTTCAGTATTCCATAGTAACATCTGACAAAAATATCTAAAGACACTGAAGCAGCAAACTTTGTGGAAATTAATATTTGTGTCATTCTCAAAACCTTTGGCCATGACTGTACAAACGTTAATTAGCAAATTTTATTTCATTTCTATACAGCCATTGGTTGCAAATAGTATACATATTGTAAAACCAATCAAGTCCTTTCCCTCTCAAATTCATATTTTGTGCGGGAGACTATGGCTAGAGTGATTTGCTAGCTATGATCCTCATCGTTAGGGTTCCTACCACTTCACCTCTTACTAGACAATGCATTGAAACTCATCATCATGCCAACAGTCCGGTGTGAACGGCGAGTAAAGTCACACAAAAAAACATGTTGTGTTGTCATTCATTCACTTGATATGAAATAGTGGGGCTGCTGCTGTGTTTTTGTAGTTTTTCAAAATTGGGCTTTTATTAGTTAATTTATATATAATTTTTTTCATATCCAGGTTGATGATAGGTCCAGTCCAGTTTCAGTGGAAGTGAGCATTGATGTTGATGACAGGCCCAGTCCAGTTTCAGTGGAAGAGAGCATTGAGGTTGATGACAGGCCCAGTCCAGTTTCAGTGGAAGAGAGGATCTTTGGGGTTGATGACAGGACCAGTCCAGTTTCAGTGGAAGAGAGGATCTTTGGGGTTGATGACAGGCCCAGTTTCAGTGGAAGAGAGGATCTTTGTGGTTGATGACAGGCCCAGTCCAGTTTCAGTGGAAGAGAGGATCTTTGTGGTTGATGACAGGCCCAGTCCAGTTTCAGTGAAAGAGAGGATCTTTGGGGTTGATGACAGGCCCAGTCCAGTTTCAGTGGAAGAGAGGATCTTTGTGGTTGATGACAGGCCCAGTCCAGTTTCAGTGGAAGAGAGGATCTTTGTGGTTGATGACAGGCCCAGTCCAGTTTCAGTGGAAGAGAGGATCTTTGGGGTTGATGAAAGGCCCAGTCCAGTTTCAGTGGAAGAGAGGATCTTTGGGGTTGATGACAGGACCAGTCCAGATTCAGTGGAAGAGAGGATCTTTGGGGTTGATGACAGGACCAGTCCAGTTTCAGTGGAAGAGAGCATTGATGTTGATGACAGGCCCAGTCCAGTTTCAGTGGAAGAGAGGATCTTTGGGGTTGATGACAGGACCAGTCCAGTTTCAGTGGAAGAGAGAGTCAGGGAAGGCCAGGATGCCAGACCAACTTTTGATTATTTCAAGAGACCCAAGTCAGATGACTTAAAAACATTGTTTTGTTTCCACCCTATGCAGAAATAAAAAAACTCTGTGGTACAGAGGGTTTTCTGTTTTAAAGACAGCACCAATCGGAAATGGCTGTCATACAATGAAGAAAGCCATGTGTTATACTGTTCAATTTGTATGGCATTTGCGAAGCCTACTGACAGTAGTATTTTTATGAGTGAAATTACGGATTGGAAATATGTTCACCAAAGGGTAGAAGAGCATGAGAAGAGCAACATGCACAGAAGTAGTGCTGAGGCATACTTTTTAAGGTCCTCCAAAGCAGACATTCAAAGTCTGCTCAGTGGCAGTCAGGTGTCTGCCCACAGAGAGCAGGTACGCAGGAGAAGGCAGGTGCTGTAACGTGTGAGGGGGAAAGAGGGGGCTCAGTTACAGGGGGATGCCAATGCAGATTGGCAAGAGGGGGCTCAGTTACAGTGGGATGCAGTCTGAGGCTGCATATACACTGCTCAAAAAAATAAAGGGAACACTTAAACATCACAATGTAACTCCAAGTCAATCACACTTCTGTGAAATCAAACTGTCCACTTAGGAAGCAACACTGATTGACAATAAATTTCACATGCTGTTGTGCAAATGGAATAGACAACAGGTGGAAATTATAGGCAATTAGCAAGACACCCCCAATAAAGGAGTGGTTCTGCAGGTGGGGACCACAGACCACTTCTCAGTTCCTATGCTTCCTGGCTGATGTTTTGGTCACTTTTGAATGCTGGCGGTGCTTTCACTCCAGTGGTAGTATGAGACGGAGTCTACAACCCACACAAGTGGCTCAGGTAGTGCAGCTCATCCAGGATGGCACATCAATGCGAGCTGAGGCAAGAAGGTTTGCTGTGTCTGTCAGCGTAGTGTCCAGAGCATGGAGGCGCTACCAGGAGACAGGCCAGTACATCAGGAGACGTGGAGGAGGCCGTAGGAGAGCAACAACCCAGCAGCAGGACCGCTACCTCCGCCTTTGTGCAAGGAGGAGCAGGAGAAGCACTGCCAGAGCCCTGCAAAATGACCTCCAGCAGGCCACAAATGTGCATGTGTCTGCTCAAACGGTCAGAAACAGACTCCATGAGGGTGGTATGAGGGCCCGACGTCCACAGGTGGGGGTTGTGCTTACAGCCCAACACCGTGCAGGACGTTTGGCATTTGCCAGAGAACACCAAGATTGGCAAATTCGCCACTGGCGCCCTGTGCTCTTCACAGATGAAAGCAGGTTCACACTGAGCACATGTGACAGACGTGACAGAGTCTGGAGACGCCGTGGAGAATGTTCTGCTGCCTGCAACATCCTCCAGCATGACCGGTTTGGCGGTGGGTCAGTCATGGTGTGGGGTGGCATTTCTTTGGGGGGCCGCACAGCCCTCCATGTGCTCGCCAGAGGTAGCCTGACTGCCATTAGGTACCGAGATGAGATCCTCAGACCCCTTGTGAGACCATATGCTGGTGCGGTTGGCCCTAGGTTCCTCCTAATGCAAGACAATGCTAGACCTCATGTGGCTGGAGTGTGTCAGCAGTTCCTGCAAGAGGAAGGCATTGATGCTATGGACTGGCCCGCCCGTTCCCCAGACCTGAATCCAATTGAGCACATCTGGGACATCATGTCTCGCTCCATCCACCAACGCCACGTTGCACCACAGACTGTCCAGGAGTTGGCGGATGCTTTAGTCCAGGTCTGGGAGGAGATCGCTCAGGAGACCATCCGACACCTCATCAGGAGCATGCCCAGGCGTTGTAAGGAGGTCATACAGGCACGTGGAGGCCACACACACTACTGAGCCTCATTTTGACTTGTTTTAAGGACATTACATCAAAGTCGGATCAGCCTGTAGTGTGGTTTTCCACTTTAATTTTGAGTGTGACTCCAAATCCAGACCTCCATGGGTTGATAAATTGGATTTCCATTGATTATTTTTGTGTGATTTTGTGGTCAGCACATTCAACTATGTAACGAAAAAAGTATTTAATAAGATTATTTCTTTAATTCAGATCTAGGATGTGTTGTTTACGTGTTCCCTTTATTTTTTTGAGCAGTATACATTAGACACCAGTATTGATCACGGTAATTTCTTGGACATGATAATACTGCTGGGAAAGTATGACGTCTGCTTGAAAGAACATCTCACCAAATGTATTGAGAAAAGCAAGAACCTATATCAGTCTGGGGCAAGAGGCAGAGGTTCTCTAATCACACTCCTCTCAAAAAATACTGTCAACACCGTCATTCACACAATTCAGAGCATTATCCAAGAGAACATGTCAAGTGAAATTGAGCAAGCTGGAATGTTCTGTGTCCAGATCGACACAACTCAGGACATAACTTCTCAAGACCAGTGCTCTGTCATTGTGAGATATTCGACAGATGTAGTACAAGAGATGCTTGTGGCTGATGTGAAGTGTGAGGCATCCACTGGACAGTACTTTGTCCAGTTGTTGACAGATGTCGTGGATAAACTCAAATTAGACATGGGCAAGTGAATTGGCAATGCTATGGATGGAGCATCCAAGATTCAGGGCAAATATAAGGGCTTTTCTACTCTGTTATCCTCAAAGTCCCAAAATGAAGTGCATGTATGGTGCTATGCACATGTCCTTAATCTGGTTTTGTCTGACACAACTGAAATTGAACTGAAATTGTCTTAGCAAGTGGGTCAGTGTTTGCTCTCCTTAACGACATTGCTGTGTTACTGCGTGAATCATACAAAAGGATGGATGTGTGGGAGAAGAAGAGCCAGGACACGCGACACAGACGGCTATCTCCAATCGGAGAAACACGCTGGTGGGCTAAGGATAGTGCTTTGAAGAAGGTCTGTGGATCCTTTGGAAAACCAGACCAGGGTCTCTATGTTGAAGTACTCCTGACACTATCAGCCATACAAGGACAGGCCAACATGAAGACAACTGTTCGGGTGAAGGCAAGAGGATTTACTGAGGTTCTTCTCCGGTATGAGATGATACTGACAGCTCAAATATTTCTTTGGGTATTTGAGAACACATCACCACTGTCCAAACACCTGCAGACAAGTGGGAGGGACATCCTGTCTGCCCATCGAATGTTTGTGGCTACACAGGAAACCCTGAAAGGCATGTCAAGAGACTTTGACACCATTAAGTCAGCTACAGGCACATCTGTTCAGTTTGCAAATAAGAAGATCAAAGAACAGGATGAGGACACAGAGCTGGACAAAAATCAGTTAACCACCTAACTGAGGAACTCAATTTAACCTTGCACAATACCCTAGATGCAGTTGCACCCCTAAAAACTAAAAACATTTGTTATAAGAAACTAGCTCCCTGGTATACAGAAAATACCCGAGCTCTGAAGCAAGCTTCCAGAAAATTGGAACGGAAATGGCGCCACACCAAACTGGAAGTCTTCCGACTAGCTTGGAAAGACAGTACCGTGCGGTATCGAAGAGCCCTCACTGCTGCTCAATCATCCAATTTTTCCAACTTAATTGAGAAAAATAAGAACAATCCGAAATTTATTTTTGATACTGTCGCAAAGCTAACTAAAAGCAGCATTCCCCAAGAGAGGATGGCTTTCACTTCAGCAGTAATAAATTCATGAACTTCTTTGAGGAAAAGATCATAATCATTAGAAAGCAAATTAAATCTGCGTATTCCTCCAAAGCTCAGTTGTCCTGAGTCTGCACAACTCTGCCAGGACCTAGGATCAAGGGAGACACTCAAGTGTTTAAGTACTATATCTCTTGACACAATGATGAAAATAATCATGGCTTCTAAACCTTCAAGCTGCATACTGGACCCTATTCCAACTAAACGACTGAAAGAGCTGCTTCCTGTGCTTGGCCCTCCTATGTTGAACATAATAAACGGCTCTCTATCCACCAGATGTGTACCAAACTCACTAAAAGTGGCAGTAATAAAGCCTCTCTTGAAAATGCCAAACCTTGACCCAGAAAATATAAAAAACTATCGGCCTATATCGAATCTTCCATTGCTCCCAATTTTTTTTGAAAAAGCTGTTGCGCAGCAACTCACTGCCTTCCTGAAGACAAACAATGTATACGAAATGCTTCAGTCTGGTTTTAGACCCCATCATAGCACTGAGACTGCACTTTTGAAGGTGGTAAATGACCTTTTAATGGCGTCAGACCGAGGCTCTGCATCTGCCCTCGTGCTCCTAGACCTTAGTGCTGCTTTTGATACCATCGATCACCAAATTATTTTGGAGTGATTGGAAACCCAAATTGGTCTATACGGACAAGTTCTGGCCTGGTTTAGATCTTATCTGTCGGAAAGATATCAGTTTGTCTCTGTGAATGGTTTGTCCTCTGACAAATCAACTGTAAATTTCAGTGTTCCTCAAGGCTCCGTTTTAGGACCACTATTGTTTTCACTATATATTTTACCTCTTGGGGATGTCATTCGAAAACATAATGTTAACTTTCACTGCTATGCGCATGACACACAGCTGTTCATTTCAATGAAACATGGTGAAGCCCCAAAACTGACCTCGCTAGAAGCCTGTGTTTCAGACATAAGGAAGTGGATGGCTGCAAACGTTCTACTTTTAAACTCGGACAAAACAGAGATGCTTGTTCTAGGTCCCAAGAAACAAAGAGATCTTCTGTTGAATCTGACAATTCATCTTGATGGTTGTACAGGCGTCTCAAATTAAACTGTGAAGGACCTATCAAGACTGATTCAAGGACAGCATTTTTTCCATCTACGTAACATTGCAAAAATCAGAAACTTTCTGTCCAAAAATTATGCAGAAAAAATAATCCATGCTTTTGTTACTTCTAGGTTAGACTACTGCAGTGCTCTACTTTCCGGCTACCCGGATAAAGCACTAAATAAACTTCAGTTAGTGCTAAACATGGCTGCTAGAATCCTGGCTAGAACCCCAAAATTTGATCATATTACTCCAGTGCTAGCCTCCCTACACTGGCTTCCTGTTAAGGCAAGGGCTGATTTCACAAGGTTTTACTGCTAACCTACAATGCATTACATGGGCTTGCTCCTACCTATCTTTCCGATTTGGTCCTGCCGTACATACCTACACGTACGCTACAGTCACAAGAATTTTGTCCCTAGAATTTCTAAACAAACGTCTGGAGGCAGGGCTTTCTCCTATAGAGCTCAATTTTTATGGAACAGTCTGCCTACCCATATGAGAGACGCAGACTCGGTCTCAACCTTTAAGTCTTTACTGAAGACTCATCTCTTCAGTAGGTCCTATGTTTGAGTGTAGTCTGGCCCAGGAGTGTGAAGGTGAACGGAAAGGCTCTGGAGCAACGAACCGCCCTCGCTGTCTCTGCCTGGCCGGTTCCCCTCTCTCCACTGGGATTCTTTGCCTCTAACCCTATTACAGGGGCTGAGTAACTGGCTTACTGGTGCTCTTCCATGCCGTCCCTAGGAGGGGTGCGTCACTTGAGTGGGTTGAGTCACTGACGTGGTCTTCCTGTCTGGGTTGGCGCCCCCCTTGGGTTGTGCCGTGGCGGAGATCTTTGTGGGCTATACTCGGCCTTGTCTCAGGATGGTAAGTTGGTGGTTGAGGAAATCCCTCTAGTGGTGTGGGGGCTGTGCTCTGGCAAAGTGGGTGGGGTTATATCCTGCCTGTATCATCGGATGGGGCCACAGTGTCTCCTGACCCCTCCTGTCTCAGCCTCCAGTATTTATGCCGTAGTAGTTTGTGTGCCGGGGGTCAGTCTGTTATATCTGGAGTATTTCTCCTGTCTTATCTGGTGTCCTGTGTGAATTTAAGTATACTCTCTCTAATTCTCTCTTTCTCTCTTTCTTTTTCTCTCTCGGGGGACCTGAGCCCTAGGACCATGCCTCAGGACTACCTGGCATGATGACTCCTTGCTGTCCCCAGTCCACCTGGCCATGCTGCTGCTCCTGCTATCTCTCTCTAGAGACAGCCGGAGCGGTAGAGATACTCTCAATGATTGGCTGTGAAAAGCCAACTGACATTTACTACTGAGGTGCTGACTTGTTGCACCCTCAACAACTACTGTGATTATTATTATTATTATTATTATTAACATTTGAACATCTTGGCCATGTTCTGTTATAATCTCCACCCGGCACAGCCAGAAGTGGACTGGCCACCTGTAACGGGCGTCGTTGTGAAGAGACCAAGGTGCCGCGTGGAATTTGTTCATCTTTGTAATTTAATGGAAAAATGAACACTTTACAAATAAACAAAATGACTGCCAACAGTTCTGTCAGGATAACTAGAACTAAACAGAAATTAACCACCCACAAAACCCAAAGGAAACCAGGCTACCTAAGTATGGCTCCCAATCAGCGACAACAATGTACAACTGTCCCTGATTGAGAGCCATACCAGGCCAAAACAAAGAAATACAAAACATAGAAAAAAGGACATAGAATGCCCACTCTAGTCACACCCTGGCCTAACCAAAATAGAGAATAAAACCCTCTCTATGGCCAGGGCGGGACACCACCCCTCATAGCCTGGTTCCTCTCTAGGTTTCTTCCTAGGTTCCGGCCTTTCTAGGGAGTTTTTCCTAGCCACCGTGCTTCTACACCTGCATTGCTTGCTGTTTGAGGTTTTAGGCTGGGTTTCTGTACAGCACTTTGACATATCAGCTGATCTAAGAAGGGCTATATAAATACGTTTGATTTGATTTGATTTGGAGGAGGTGGAAGCCGCTGTGCCACAGAAAAGGGCAAGAAAGAAGAAAATCATGTCTGGAAAGATGACTCAAGATGAAGTTTTGACAGAGGCAGAGAGTGCCTATAAAGTTCAAGTCCACAATCAAATTATGGATACAGTCACAGATAGTATCCTCAGGTGATTTCTGTCTCGTGCTACTCTATATGCTGACCTAGCCCTTCTGTACCCTAGAAACTTCTCCCAAACAGTACTTTGACAGAGTGAAACCAGCCAGCTGACCCTGAGCAGCAGTTAGACAGTTCTATGTTTCAGTGAGTTTTGTGGATATTATAGAATCTATTTTTCACCCTAGGCTTCATGTGATGTGAGGTAGTTCAATCATGACAAATTCAGTGTGTGTTCTGTAGAAGTTTTATAACAATGTGCAGCGTTTGTGTGTGTGTTCTGCAGCCTTTTTAAAGTAGTACTGCAGTAGTGATCAATGGTTGTGATGCAGCTAGGTGGCTGTATTAGGGGCTGATCGTGTGTGTACATGTGTGCATTAGCAGGGCGGCCGTGGTGGAGTATACGGGGGCCGGTTCTGGTGGGCCGGTCTGGATCAAAGTCCAGGGCTGTTTTTTACTCCCAGTCCGTCCCTGCAGGAAGGACCAGGTCCAGATGTGAGGTGATGATCATGCAACAACAGACAGGACAACGTTTCTAGAAAAAGAGCACAGGTACAGATGACACCTGACCTCATTCCCACAGGACTGTTACAGTGTTACCATATAAGGTACCATAACTTTATGCAACAATGTTCCACAGACTACCTCATCTCTGTACCCAACACATACAATTATCTGGAAGGTCCCTCAGTCGAGCATTGAATTTCAAACACAGATTCAACCACAAAGACCAGGGAGGTTTTCCAATGCCTCGCAAAGAAAGGCATTGGTAGATGGGTAAAAATGTAATAAAAAGCAGAAACTGAATATCCCGTTGAGCATGGTGAAGTTAATAATTACACTTTGGATGGTGTATCAATACACCCAGTCACTACAAAGATACAGGCGTCCTTGGTATTTGGTATTTTATTAGGATCCCCATTAGCTGTTGCTCATCTTCCTGGGGTCCACACAAAACATGAAACATTACATATTACTGAACATTAATAGACAAGAACAGCTCAAGGACAGAACTACATCAACTAAAAAACGACACACATAGCCTACACTTCAACACGTACACACAAACTATCTAGGTCCAATAGGGGAGAGGCTTTGTGCCGTGAGGTGTTGCTTTATCTGTTTTTTTGAAACCAGGTTTGCTGTTCATGTGAGCAATATGAGATGGAAGTGAGTTCCATGCAATAATGGCTCTATATATGTAATACTATACTATTTCTTGAATTTATTCTGGATTTGGGGACTGTGAAAAGAACCCTGGTGGCATGTCTGGTGGGATAGGTGTGTGTGTCAGAGCTGTGTGTAAGTTGACTATGCAAACAATTTGGAATTTTCAACACATTAATGTTTCTTATAAAAAGAAGTGACGCAGTCAGTCTCTCCTCAACTCTTAGCCAAGAGAGACTGCGTAGTATTTATATTAGCCCTCTGATTACAATGAAAATCAAGACATGCCGCTCTGTTCTGTGTAAGCTGCAGCTTAACTAGGTCTTCCTATGCAGCGCTTGACCACATAACTGGACAATAATCAAGATTAAACAAAACTACAGCCTGCATAACTTGCTCTTGAAGTGTGGTGTCAAAAAAGCAGAGCACCTCTTTAATATGGACAGACCTCTCCCCATCTTTACAACCATTGAATCTATGTGTTTTGACCATGAAGGTTTACAATCGAAGATAACACTAAGCTATTTAGTCTCAATAATATAGAAGTCTGTACTGAAATCTAACAGTACAGCTCCCACAATATTATTATTATCATCAATATCTTTTAACCAATCATCAATTATTTGTGTCAGTGCAGTACACGTTGAGTGTCCTTCTCCATAAGCATGCTGAACATCTGCTGTCAAATTGTTTACAGAGAAATAGCATTGTATTTGGTCAAACACATTTTCCCCCCAGCAGTTTGCTAAGAGCGGCAGCAAGCTGATAGGTCTGCTGTTAGAACCAGTAATGGCTGTTTTTTTTACAACTCTTGGGTAGCGGAATGACTTTGGCTTCCCTCCAGGGCAAACACCTTCTTCTAGACTCAGATTAAAGATATGACAGACAGGAGTGGCCATAGAGTGATAGAGTCAGCTACCATCCTCAGTAGCTTTCCACTGCTGCTCTTTAGTTATTTGTTACCTTCATTTCTTATTTTTTTTTGTTGTTGTATTTTTCTTAAAACTGCATTGTTGGTTAAGGGTTTGTAAGTAAGCATTTCACAGTAAAGTCTACACCTGTTGTATTCAGCACATGTGACAAATAAAATTAGTTGTCAGTGCCAGGAGGTTTGTCATTATTGATGGGTAACAATCAGTTTTGCACTTCTCCCACACTAACATTACAAAATTCAAACTTACAGTGCTTTTCTTTCATTATTGTTTTTTTATGCATGAATACGATGGATCACTGTTCGTTGTCGGCATTTCCTTACTAAGTTTGCCCAGTTTGCTAATGAGGTAATCATTAAAATAATTGGCAACATCAAATGGTTTTGTGATGAATAAGCTTTTTTCTGCCCATAATTTCATTTAAAGTTGTTTTCCATCGTTCTTTATATCAGCACAGAAAAAAAAAATGTATGAAATTGTATGAAATGTATGCATTCACTACTGTAAGTCGCTCTGGATAAGAGCGTCTGCTAAATGACAAAAATGTAAAATGTAAATGTAAATATCATTGATCTTTACTTCAAAATACAGTTTCTTTTTCTTTTAGTTTATTCACATAATTTATCAATTTTTCAGTAAATCGTCCAGTCAGATGTGCAGCCAGACTTATTAGCCTGTAAGGGGTGCGTAACCGGTGGCAGGGAAGTCAGACGCAGGAGAGCAGAACTTGGGAACAGCCGGAGCAGTTTAATCGCAAAACCAACGGCATAAAAATAACAAGATATGGGTACAAAAACCCGTCGCGCACCGATCAACATGTGCACAAGCACTTACAATAAACAATC
The DNA here is from genome assembly GCF_901001165.1 of Salmo trutta. Classification (NCBI taxonomy): domain Eukaryota; kingdom Metazoa; phylum Chordata; class Actinopteri; order Salmoniformes; family Salmonidae; genus Salmo; species Salmo trutta. Next base: position 30,588,463 of record NC_042968.1, read on the forward strand.
CCACACAAAGACATGGGGGGGAACAGAGGGTTAAATACACAACAAGTGATTGAGGGAATTGAAACCAGGTGTGAGGAAAGACAAGACAAAACAACTGGAAAATGAAAAGTGGATCGATGATGGCTAGAAGACCGGCGACGCCGAGGGGCCTTAACAGTTCCAACAGTCAGTTTCTTAACAGGTGCGTGTTCATCAAAAAATCTAAACATTTGAAGAAGCAATTTCATAAATTCATCAAGTGCAGCTTCTGGATGCTTCTTATTAATCACATAAGACTAAAATATTTTGAACATCATCCAGATAAGAGTCACAGAAAAATCTTTTGTATGATCTCTATGATCTCACTATTTTAGGCCCAGCTTTTGGACCTTTAGCTTTCCTAGATATAGCCACTATATTGTGATCACTGCATCCAATGGATACGGATACAGCTTTAGAACAAAGTTCTACAGCATTAGTAAAACTTGGCGCAATACATGTGGACAATCTTGTTGCTGTAGTGTTTTTAAACACCCTGGTTGGTCAATTAATAACTTGAACCAGATTACAGGCACTGGTTACAGTGAGAAGCTTCCTCTTGACTGGAAAGTTTGAGGAAAACCAGTCAATATTCAGGTCCTCAAGAAAGTAGACCTCTCCGTTTACATCACATACAAGCATTTCACACACATTATTTAGATACTGACTGTTAGCACTTGGTGGCCTATAGCAACACACCAAAATAATAGGCTTTAGATGAAGCAGTTGAACCTGCAACCACAGCACTTCAATAACACTTGACATGAGATCTTCTCTAAGCATTACAGGGATATGGCTCTGAATATATACAGCAACACCTCCCACATGAGCATTCCTGTCTCTTCTATTGATGTTATATCCTTGTATTGCTGCTGCTATATCATCAAAATAATTATCTAAGTGAGTCTCAGAAATGGCTAGTATATGAATGTTAACTGATGTTAGCAAGTTATTGATTTCATTAACCTTATTTCTAAGCCTTTCAGCCCTTTCCTTGGCTCTTTCCAGAACAGCTACCTTGTCCTTGAACCTCAGGAACTTGACCACTATTGGCCTGGTGTCACATTCTGACCTGTAAAGGTGTTATTTGTTAGTGTTTAGTATGGTCAGAACGTGGCAGGGGGTATTTTGTTTAAATGTTTCAGGGATTGTTAGTCTATGTGTATAGACAAGGGGTGTTTGATTAGAGTGGTCTAAAGTTTTGATATACCATAATTTCCGGACTATTAAGCGCACCTGAATATAAGCCGCACCCACTGAATTTAAAAAAAAATATTATTTTGAACATAAATAAGCCTCACATGTCTGTAAGCCGCAGGTGCCTACCGGTACATTGAAACAAATGAACTTTACACAGGCTTTAACGAAACACGGCTTGTAACAAAAATAAATAGGCTTTAACGAAACACGGCTTGTAACAAAAATAAATAGGCTTTAACGAAGCACGGCTTGTAACAAAAATAAATAGGCTTTAACGAAACACGGCTTGTAACAAAAATAAATAGGCTTTAACGAAACACGGCTTGTAACAAAAAATAAAACATTTGCAGTAAACAGTAACCTACCAAGAAAGTCATTGGTCACTATCTTCCTCCTCCTGTGCATTGAAACCACTGAAGTCATCTCCTTCGGTGTCGGAGTTGAATAGCTTCAGAATTGCTTCATCCGATACTGGATCGTTTTCATTGTCGCTCTCGTCACTTTCGTCCGGAGGCAAATCCCCCGCTGAGCCCTCTTCAACACGCAGCAGTCCAGCCTTTCGAAACCCGTTGGTGATAGCGGATTTTTTGACAATGCTCCACGCTGTCAGGACCCACAAATTTGAAAGCTGGAAAAATCCATATATTAGCCGCGTCATTGTTTAAGCCGCGAAGTTCAAAGCGTGGGAAAAACGTTGCGGCTTATAGTCCGGAATTTACGGTATGTTCTATGTTAGTCTACAGGTGCGTGTTGCCAGTCTGGCTTCTCCGAAGCCAGCACCGCGCACCAGGCTTCCCGAGCGGCAGCCTAGTCCAGCTCGACCTATCCCTGCTCCCCGCACAAGCCTACAGGTGCGTGTCTCTAGTCTGACTCCCCCGAAGCCAGCACCACGCACCAGGCTCCCAGTGCGGCAGCCCAACCCAACTCGTCCTACTCTTTCCCCTAGCACTAGCCCTGAGGTATGTGGGCCTAGTCCGGCGTCCCCTACGCCAGCCCCATGTACCAGGCCTTCAGTTCACGCGCCTTGCCCAGAGCGAGGGATACGTCCCGCTCCAGAGCCACCTCCGTAGGGACAAGTATGCGGGAAGGGGGGAGCGTTGCAGAGGCATCGTCGGTGACGGTGGCCGCCCTCCCTTCCCTCCCATATAAACTGGGATTTTTTTGGGGGGGGGTTTATTTTTGTATTTTCTTTTTGTTAGGCGCATCCGGGGTTTGCACCTTTGGGGGGGGGAGGGTACTGTCACGTTCTGACCTGTAAAGGTGTTATTTGTTAGTGTTTAGTATGGTCAGGACGTGGCAGGGGGTATTTTGTTTATATGTTTCAGGGATTGTTAGTCTATGTGTATAGACAAGAGGTGTTTGATTAGAGTGGTCTAGAGTTTTGGTATATGTTCTATGTTAGGGCATTTTCTATGTTTATTCTAGTCACTCTGTTTCTATGTGCAGTTTTGTTGTTGACCTTCAATTGGAAGCAGCGGCTCCTCATTGCTTCTGATTGAAGGTCCTATAATTAGGGGTTTGTTTGTATTGTGGATTGTGGGTAGTTGTATTCTGTTTTGTGCTTATCACCTGACAGAACTGTTAGTGTCGTTTCCGTTAATTGTATACGTGTTTCATTTGTTTCTCCTTCTTCAATATTAAAAAAAGAAGATGAGTATATACTTCCCTGTTGCGTCTTGGTCCTCGACACACGACACGCATTACACCTGGGCCTGTCACCTGGGCCGGTGGTGGGTTACCAGTCCTGTGGGCGTGCTCCACCTCAATCTTCCTGTGGTTCATGTTCAGTTTCTCCAAGGTAATTTCCACAACCATGTTGTTCCGCCTTGATTGTCCCTCGAGATAATCTGATTTCTTCATCGTTGTTATCATGGATTCAAATACAGAACGGATGTCCTCTCTCAATGACTTGCCTTTTTCCTGTTTAAACTCATTGAGCTGACCCTGTGAAAACTGCAAACTGTTCTACAGGTCCTGGACCTCTCTGGTCAGGTCATCCATTCTTTTATTAGTTGACTCCACCAGTATTTGGACAAAACACTACAAGCCATTTTCTTGTTGTAACATCTGCTTGTAGAACTAATTTGGTTTGTTTAAAAGATTCTTCACCTGTGATAGTGAGCCACCACTGTCCTCAACGGTACTCCCACCGGCTTTGGTCTTTGTCATGGTAGCAAAGTAGGCTACGCTGTTGCTCCCTGCAGTTCCAGACAGGGCAGGTCGTAGGAAAGATGGAAACAACAAACAGTAGGGATCTAGACATCCACAAACCCAGGTAATCTGCTGTCTCAGCCACAAGGGCTAACCCCATCGTGGGCTGCATTCAAGCCCTCAAGGAAACCCTGCTAGATTGATAGGCAGCTAACAGTAGCAGCTAGGCTAGCTGCTACGCCAAGCAGCTTATCAGACCCTTGGTCAGAGGGATCCATGGACAGATAGCAGCGGTCCCAGCAACTGATGCCAACCGCTTCGCGGGATCCAAACTCAATTGTTTGCATGTGATTGTTAGTGTGTATCAATTCCCCATTACATATATCACCAGGAGTACATTTATCATTAATTCCTGTCATTTCTAATCTAGAATGTTTGTTACTTTGGTTACTGTAATTTCTGTTAATGCATTCAATATTATTATTCCAGTCTTCCTATTCTCATTGTAGTAGTGGACACATTGCTAGCAGAGTGCACAACCTATGCTACACTTGTGAGAAACAAGTTTTGTTTTATTTCATTCCATTTATGAGTTTTGTCAACTTAGTCATTGACTTTTGTTTGGAGTGCTCCTGTCAATATTGAGTAAAGACGCACACGCAGAGAAGTAGGCCTACAGGCTACCTGGCCTGCGAGCAAATGTAGGCATATTAATGTGCTCACTTGTGGATCTGATAGTATTTCTGTTTGGCTTAACGCACCACCACTAATGACCTCTGGAGCTTCTCAAAGTAATGTTTTCATCACCTCAAACAGCAAGCAAACAACGTCTGTTTTTACATCCATTGAGAATTACAATAGTTCCTCAATGTATTGGAAAAGTCTTTCCAGCTCTCTCCCTTTCGATAACCACTCAGCATGAAAGAGAAAAATGTCATGCTCTGATCCAGTGGAAACGTCATAAAACAGGCCTACCTGATTACTTCTTATCAGTGCTTAACTTGGACTGAAATAGGTTCTGGTATTCATTTTGGGTGCTGGTACTGTTTATATTTAGGTGCAAGAGTGCCACAATACTTTTGAGCTAATATTCTGTCAGAGGAACAGGAGCTCAGGCAGTAGAACATTTGAAGTGCCGGTACTCTGGTGAGCTCCTGCCCAAGTCAAGCACTGCTTCTTGTCCCTTGCACAAATAGCCTACAGCTGTGTCTGTCCGGAGCTCACTAGTGCAGGAAACTCTGAGGGCCCAGAATATGTTATACAATGTTGCAAGTTCGCTAGCGCAAGCTTCGGACCGGACCCAAGCTAATAGTTGATTCAAGTTCATTGCAGACAGGCCATGTGTAGCCAATGTGATTTAAAGGATATTTATTTTTATCAGGATATTTTCTACCTGCAGGCTGCAATGTTTTTATTTGTTGGCTTTATGTGGGCTATATTTACATAGTTGGCAATTGCAATAGAAGTTACTTTTTAGGTTAGTATAATTTTCATTTAGATTTGGAAATACTTTTGATTAGCCATATGACAATAGTTATTATAAATTAGTTATTATAAATTAAATTAAACTGTTTCACGAAGATTTGCATATGAAAACCACTAGTTTTCATATGAAAACCATAACTGGGGCGGCAGGTAGCCTAGTGGTTAGAGCGTTGGGCCAGTAACCGAAAGGTTGCTGGATCGAATCCCTGAGCTGAAAAGGTGAAAATCTGTCGTTCTGCCCCTGAACAAGGCAGTTAACCCACTGTAGGCTGTCATTGTAAATAAGAATTTGTTCTTAACTGACTTGCATGGTTAAATTGAAAAATATATTTAAAAAAATGGCACGCAGATCGATAGAAATTGTACGGCAAATTGGCATTCCACATAAGAAAGGTTGTGTGTTGGTGCGTGTCCCTGTGTGTTGGGTATGTGTCCCTATGTGATGGTGTGTGTCCTTGCTTGCTCTGACCTGTGTGTTGGGTACGTGTCCCTGTGTGTTGGTACGTGTCCCTGTGTGATGGTACGTGTCCCTGTGTGATGGTGCGTGTCCCTGCTTGCTCTGACCTGTGTGTTGGGTATGTGTCCCTGTGTGTTGGTACGTGTCCCTGTGTGATGGTACGTGTCCCTGTGTGATGGTGCGTGTCCCTGCTTGCTCTGACCTGTGTGTTGGGTACGTGTCCCTGTGTGTTGGTACGTGTCCCTGTGTGTTGATACGTGTCCCTGTGTGTTGGTGCGTGTCCCTGTTTGCTCTGACCTGTGTGTTGGGTACGTGTCCCTGTGTGTTGGTACGTGTCCCTGTGTGTTGGTGCGTGTCCCTGCTTGCTCTGACCTGTGTGTTGGGTACGTGTCCCTGTGTGTTGGGTACGTGTCCCTGTGTGTTGGTACGTGTCCCTGTGTGTTGGTGCGTGTCCCTGTGTGTTGGTGCGTGTCCCTACTTGCTCTGACCTGTGTGTTGGGTACGTGTCCCTGTGTGTTGGTGCGTGTCCCTGTGTGTTGGTACGTGTCCCTGTGTGTTGGTGCGTGTCCCTGCTTGCTCTGACCTGTGTGTTGGGTACGTGTCCCTGTGTGTTGGGTACGTGTCCCTGTGTGTTGGTACGTGTCACTGTGTGTTGGTACGTGTCCCTGTGTGTTGGTGCGTGTCCCTGCTTGCTCTGACCTGTGTGTTGGGTACGTGTCCCTGTGTGTTGGTACGTGTCCCTGTGTGATGGTGTGTGTGTCCCTGTGTGTTGGTGTGTGTCCTTGCTTGCTCTGACCTGTGTGTTGGGTACGTGTCCCTGTGTGTTGATACGTGTCCCCGTGTGATGGTGCGTGTCCCTGCTTGCTCTGACCTGTGTGTTGGGTACGTGTCCCTGTGTGTTGGTACGTGTCCCTGTGTGTTGGTACGTGTCCCTGTGTGTTGGTGCGTGTCCCTGCTTGCTCTGACCTGTGTGTTGGGTACGTGTCCCTGTGTGTTGGTACGTGTCCCTGTGTGTTGGTGCGTGTCCCTGCTTGCTCTGACCTGTGGGTAGGTTACGTGTACCTGTGTGTTGGTACGTGTCCCTGTGTGTTGGTGCGTGTCCCTGCTTGCTCTGACCTGTGTGTTGGGTACGTGTCCCTGTGTGTTGGGTACGTGTCCCTGTGTGTTGGTACGTGTCCCTGTGTGTTGGTGCGTGTCCCTGTGTGTTGGGTACGTGTCCCTGTGTGTTGGTACGAGTCCCTGTGTGTTGGTGCGTGTCCCTGTGTGTTGGTACGTGTCCCTGTGTGTTGGTGCGTGTCCCTGCTTGCTCTGACCTGTGTGTTGGGTACGTGTCCCTGTGTGTTGGGTACGTGTCCCTGTGTGTTGGGTACGTGTCCCTGTGTGTTGGTACGTGTCCCTGTGTGTTGGTGCGTGTCCCTGTGTGTTGGGTACGTGTCCCTGTGTGTTGGTACGTGTCCCTGCTTGCTCTGACCTGTGTGTTGGGTACGTGTCCCTGTGTGTTGGTGTGTGTCCCTGCTTGCTCTGACCTGTGTGTTGGTGCGTGTCCCTCTGTGTTGGTGAGTGTCCCTGCTTGCTCTGACCTGTGTGTTGGGTACGTGTCCCTGTGTGTTGGTACGTGTCCCTGTGTGTTGGTGCGTGTCCCTGCTTGCTCTGACCTGTGTGTTGGGTGCGTGTCCCTGTGTGTTGGTGCGTGTCCCTGTGTGTTGGTGCGTGTCCCTGTGTGTTGGTGCGTGTCCCTGTGTGTTGGTGCGTGTCCCTGTGTGTTGATGCGTGTCCCTGTGTGTTGGGTACGTGTCCCTGTGTGTTGGGTACGTGTCCCTGTGTGTTGGTGCGTGTCCCTGTGTGTTGATGCGTGTCCCTGTGTGTTGGGTACGTGTCCCTGTGTGTTGGTGCGTGTCCCTGTGTGTTGGTGCGTGTCCCTGTGTGTTGGTGCGTGTCCCTGTGTGTTGGTGCGTGTCCCTGTGTGTTGGTGCGTGTCCCTGCTTGCTCTGACCTGTGTGTTGGGTACGTGTCCCTGTGTGTTGGTACGTGTCCCTGTGTGTTGGTGCGTGTCCCTGTGTGTTGGTGCGTGTCCCTGTGTGTTGATGCGTGTCCCTGTGTGTTGGTGCGTGTCCCTGTGTGTTGATGCGTGTCCCTGTGTGTTGGGTACGTGTCCCTGTCTGTTGGTGCGTGTCCCTGTGTGTTGATGCGTGTCCCTGTGTGTTGGTGCGTGTCCCTGTGTGTTGGGTACGTGTCCCTGTGTGTTGGTGCGTGTCCCTGTGTGTTGGGTACGTGTCCCTGTGTGTTGATGCGTGTCCCTGTGTGTTGGTACGTGTCCCTGTGTGTTGGGTACGTGTCCCTGTGTGTTGGTGTGTGTTGTTGCGTGTCCCTGTGTGTTGGTGCGTGTCCCTGTGTGTTGGTGCGTGTCCCTGTGTGTTGGTGCGTGTCCCTGTTTGCTCTCACCTGTGTGTTGTTGCGTGTTGGTGCGTGTCCCTGTGTCTTGGTGTGTGTCCCTGTTTGCTCGAACCTGTGTGTTGGGTTCGTGTCCCTGTGTGTTGGTGCGTGTCCCTGTTTGCTCTGACCTGTGTGTTGGGTACGTGTCCCTGTGTGTTGGTGCGTGTCCCTGTGTGTTGGTGCGTGTCCCTGTGTGTTGGTGCGTGTCCCTGTGTGTTGGGTACGTGTCCCTGTGTGTTGGTGTGTGTCCCTGTGTGTTGGTACGTGTCCCTGTTTGCTCTCACCTGTGTGTTGTTGCATGTCCCTGTGTGTTGGTGTGTGTCCCTGTGTGTTGGTGCGTGTCCCTGTGTGTTGGTGCGTGTCCCTGTGTGTTGGGTACGTGTCCCTGTGTGTTGGGTACGTGTCCCTGTTTGCTCTCACCTGTCTGATGTGTGTGTCCCTGTGTGTTGGTACGTGTCCCTGTGTGTTGGTACGTGTCCCTGTGTGTTGGTACGTGTCCCTGTGTGTTGGTGCGTGTCCCTGTGTGTTGGGTACGTGTCCCTGTGTGTTGGGTACGTGTCCCTGTGTGTTGGTGCGTGTCCCTGTGTGTTGGTGCGTGTCCCTGTCTGTTGGTGCGTGTCCCTGTGGTTTGTTGCGTGTCCCTGTGTGTTGATGCGTGTCCCTGTGTGTTGGTGCGTGTCCCTGTGTATTGGGTACGTGTCCCTGTTTTGTTGGTACGTGTCCCTGTGTTTTGTTGCGTGTCCCTGTGTGTTGGTGCGTGTCCCTGTGTGTTGGTGTGTGTCCCTGTTTGCTCGAACCTGTGTGTTGGTACGTGTCCCTGTGTGTTGGTGCGTGTCCCTGTGTGTTGATGCGTGTCCCTGTATGTTGGTGCGTGTCCCTGTGTGTTGGTGTGTGTCCCTGTGTGTTGATGCGTGTCCCTGTGTGTTGGTGCGTGTCCCTGTGTGTTGGTGTGTGTCCCTGTGTGTTGGTGCGTGTCCCTGTGTGTTGGATACGTGTCCCTGTGTGTTGGTGCGTGTCCCTGTGTGTTGGTGTGTGTCCCTGTTTGCTCGAACCTGTGTGTTGGTACGTATCCCTGTATGTTGGTGCGTGTCCCTGTGTGTTGATGCGTGTCCCTGTGTGTTGGTGCGTGTCTCTGTGTGTTGGTGTGTGTCCCTGTGTGTTGGTGCGTGTCCCTGTGTGTTGGTGTGTGTCCCTGTTTGCTCGAACCTGTGTGTTGGGTACGTGTCCCTGTGTGTTGGTGCGTGTCCCTGTGGTTTGTTGCGTGTCCCTGTGTGTTGGTGCGTGTCCCTGTTTGCTCTCACCTGTGTGATGTGTGTGTCCCTGTGTGTTGGTGCGTGTCCCTGTGTGTTGGTGTGTGTCCCTGTTTGCTCTCACCTGTGTGATGTGTGTGTCCCTGTGTGTTGGTGCGTGTCCCTGTGTGTTGGTACGTGTCCCTGTGTGTTGTTGCGTGTCCCTGTGTGTTGGTGTGTGTCCTTGTGTGTTGGTGCGTGTCCCTGTGTGTTGGTGCGTGTCCCTGTGTGTTGGTGCGTGTCCCTGTCTGTTGGTGCGTATTCCTGTGGTTTGTTGCGTGTCCCTGTGTGTTGGTGCGTGTCCCTGTGTGTTGGTGTGTGTCCCTGTTTGCTCTGACCTGTATGTTGGGTACGTGTCCCTGTGTGTTGGTGTGTGTCCCTGTGTGTTTGTGTGTGTCCCTGTTTGCTCTGACCTGTGTGTTGGTGCGTGTCCCTGTGTGTTGGTGCGTGTCCCTGTGTGTTGGTGCGTGTCCCTGTGTGTTGGTGTGTGTCCCTGTTTACTCTGACCTGTGTGTTGGTGCGTGTCCCTGTGTGTTGGTGCGTGTCCCTGTGTGTTGGTGCGTGTCCCTGTTTGCTCTCACTTGTGTGTTGTTGTGTGTCCCTGTGTGTTGGTGTGTGTCCCTGTGTGTTGGTGTGTGTCCCTGTGTGTTGGTGTGTGTCCCTGTGTGTTGGTGTGTGTCCCTGTGTGTTGGTGCGTGTCCCTGTGTGTTGATGCGTGTCCCTGTGTGTTGGTGCGTGTCCCTGTGTGTTGGTACGTGTCCCTGTGTGTTGTTGCGTGTCCCTGTGTGTTGGTGCGTGTCCCTGTGTGTTGGTGCGTGTCCGTCTTTGCTTTCACCTGTGTGTTGGTGCGTGTCCCTGTGTGTTGGGTACGTGTCCCTGTGTGTTGGTGCGTGTCCCTGTGTGTTGATGCGTGTCCCTGTGTGTTGGTGCGTGTCCCTGTGTGTTGATGCGTGTCCCTGTGTGTTGGTGCGTGTCCCTGTGTGTTGGTGCGTGTCCCTGTTTGCTCTCACTTGTGTGTTGTTGTGTGTCCCTGTGTGTTGGTGTGTGTCCCTGTGTGTTGGTGTGTGTCCCTGTGTGTTGGTGTGTGTCCCTGTGTGTTGGTGTGTGTCCCTGTGTGTTGGTGCGTGTCCCTGTGTGTTGATGCGTGTCCCTGTGTGTTGGTGCGTGTCCCTGTTTGCTCTCACTTGTGTGTTGTTGTGTGTCCCTGTGTGTTGGTGTGTGTCCCTGTGTGTTGGTGTGTGTCCCTGTTTACTCTGACCTGTGTGTTGGTGCGTGTCCCTGTGTGTTGGTGCGTGTCCCTGTGTGTTGGTGCGTGTCCCTGTTTGCTCTCACTTGTGTGTTGTTGTGTGTCCCTGTGTGTTGGTGTGTGTCCCTGTGTGTTGGTGTGTGTCCCTGTGTGTTGGTGTGTGTCCCTGTGTGTTGGTGTGTGTCCCTGTGTGTTGGTGCGTGTCCCTGTGTGTTGATGCGTGTCCCTGTGTGTTGGTGCGTGTCCCTGTGTGTTGGTACGTGTCCCTGTGTGTTGTTGCGTGTCCCTGTGTGTTGGTGCGTGTCCCTGTGTGTTGGTGCGTGTCCGTCTTTGCTTTCACCTGTGTGTTGGTGCGTGTCCCTGTGTGTTGGGTACGTGTCCCTGTGTGTTGGTGCGTGTCCCTGTGTGTTGGTGCGTGTCCCTGTGTGTTGATGCGTGTCCCTGTGTGTTGGTGCGTGTCCCTGTGTGTTGGTGCGTGTCCCTGTGTGTTGGGTACGTGTCCCTGTGTGTTGGTGCGTGTCCCTGTGTGTTGGTGCGTGTCCCTGTGTGTTGGTGCGTGTCCCTGTGTGTTGGTGCGTGTCCCTGTGTGTTGGTGTGTGTCCCTGTGTGTTGGTGCGTGTCCCTGTGTGTTGGTGCGTGTCCCTGTGTGTTGGTGCGTGTCCCTGTGTGTTGGTGCGTGTCCCTGTGTGTTGGTGCGTGTCCCTGTGTGTTGGTGCGTGTCCCTGTGTGTTGGTGCGTGTCCCTGTGTGTTGGTGCGTGTCCCTGTGTGTTGATGCGTGTCCCTGTGTGTTGGTGCGTGTCCCTGTGTGTTGATGCGTGTCCCTGTGTGTTGGTGCGTGTCCCTGTGTGTTGATGCGTGTCCCTGTGTGTTGGGTACTTGTCCCTGTGTGTTGGTGCGTGTCCCTGTGTGTTGATGCGTGTCCCTGTGTGTTTTTGCACTGTGATCTTTGTTGACTTAATTTGTCTGTAATTTGTTTGAGTTATTTTGTTGGGTAAATTGGTGGGAAATGTGTTCATTCTTGTGATAATTATTCCAAATTTCATTCAATTAAAATTTGTTTGGTTTTGCTTCGATGCACCACTAGGTTAAATTAAAACACAAAGAAGTCTTCACACAATTAATCATAATTTAGAGCCCTCCTTTGTTTCTGTTCTTGTAGAAACAAAGACATACTGTATATTATTTAGGGTCTTGGAGGCTTTGGTTTAAAGCTTTGAGAACTATAAATAGGTTGCATTTGAATGACACTGTCCTATATACTGTGAGGAGAATGTGTGTGTGTGTGTGTGTGTGTGTGTGTGTACATGTACACATGCACGTGCATGTGTTTGTGTATGTATGTTTTTATGTTAATCTCAAGAGCATGTGAAAGCAGCGTTCACACAATCACTGCGTCTGCTTGGATTAGATCGTTCATTTTTAAGTTAAAGCTTGTTTATTTCATTTATTTACATTGCCTGTAATGAATTTTATGGAGCCTTTGATTAAAAACCAAACTTGTAGTCAGAACCCCCTCTTATAGCACTATTAATTTAATACACCCATTAAATAACATTACATAGCTGCAGGATTGTTACAGACTCAATTGGAGATGCAGTCAGACTCCAATGTGGTGTGTTGTGTTCTGGTGGTGTGTGTGTGTGTGCAACAAGATCTCACGTTTTTAACAATTTCACTTCAGATTCTGACGTTTGTCCACGTTTTTACAAATAAATATTTTGAGTTGGACCACATGGTAGATCTTTGACTTGATCTGAGCTCGACACCTCCATGGCCAAGGTTTCACCCACACACACACGCACACCAGCCTGGTCAACAGAAACACACATACACAGAGAGTTGGAAGCTGCGCCCCATATCTATGTGTCTGCACCTCATGGACACTAAGCCGTCTGTTGTAAATGGCCCTCTGTTCCAATGTGTGTGTGTCCTGAGGTCTGAGTGTTATTTACTGGTCACGCAGCCATTTAGAATGACTTCTGGCACTTTATTTATTTCCTCTGTCCAACGCTGCAAGAGCAAGGGAATGAGAGGGAGATGGAGCAAGGGATGTAGGGAGGGGGGCAGGGCAGGTTCTGAGCCAAAGTGATGCCATCTGTTGCAGTTTCATCTTCCTCTATGCATTCCTCTTACTTTTATCTCCTCTCTCTCTCTACACATCTCCTTCAGTTGTGGATGCTAACATTACAGCAAGATATCAGTTTCATCTTCCTCTATTCATTCCTCTTACTTTTTTCTCCTCTCTCTCTCTCTACACATCTCCTTCAGTTGTGGATGCTAACATTACAGCAAGATATCAGTTTCACTTCCAAATTTGACGTATTAATAGATTACATCTATTTTTAACACATTAATTCCACGTGGTTACAGGATCATTTCCATGTGGTTAAAGAGTTAAAACAGAACTCAAAGGGTTAAGTTTAGGTATTTTTTTTATTTTACCTTTATTTAACTAGGCAAGTCAGTTAAGAACAAATTTACAATGACGGCCTACCCGGGCCAAACCCTAACCCGGACGAGGCTGGGCCAATTGTGCGCCACCCTATGGGACTCCCAATCACGGCAGGATGTGATACAGCCTGGCTTAAAGATGAACTACGCAGAAAAAGCTATGCCATTTTGTGGTTGCAAAAAATCTAATAGTTTGCCTAATTACAGTTTATGTGACAAAACAAGCAAGTATAGTGTAGAGAATCATTGTACCATCTAAACCGCTGTGAAATATCTTTTCCATAACCAAAAATACCGTATTTTCATCTGTTTAAAGCTAGTGTTAAAAAACAAAAGTAAAAGATGCAAAAACAAAACTAAAGAACATGAATCATAGAAATAACGCACATAGAACAGATCTTAGATTTGCTTTCAATGAGAATGACAGATTTATAACTCACATTTCTATGTGAATTTGGTCAGGTCGTCCAAAGAATTGCATATTGCAGCTGTCACACCCTAATCTGTTTCACCTGTCTTGTGCTTGTCTCCACCAACCCACCAGGTGTCTCCCATTTTCCCCATTATCCCCTGTGTATTTATGCCTGCGTTTTCTGTTGCCAGTTTGTCTTGTTTTGTCAGGTCTTACCAGCGTGTTTCCTGTTTCTCCTGTTTTAGTTTTCTAGTCTTCCTGGTTCTGACCTTTCTGCATGTCCTGAACCTGCCTGCAGTCCTGTACCTGCCTGACTCTGACCTGGTTTACGAACCTCTGCCTGCCCTCGACTTGCCTTTTGCCTGCCCCTTTGTTATAATGAATATTTGCCTCCTGTGTCTGCATCTGGGTCTTATCTTGAGTCATGATAGCAGCTTTAAAACCAAATAATAAAAAACAACACCATCAAGTATCATCAAGTATTCTCCCGGCTTGCTAGGGCATTGTGAACTACCGTGGTGCAGCGGTCAGAGCAGCATGCTTTGGTCTGAGCAGCGAGCTTCACCACAGAGCATCATGAATTTTCTGCTGTGCTGGGCAATAGTTTTTTATTTTTGGGGTGAGCGCAGAGGAAGCATATATCGACGTTCTCAGGACCTTTTCAAACGTCTGAAATCAGAGTCTATTTGTAGTGATCAGCCTGAATATTTATTTAAAACCTGTTGAGGTTCCGCTAGCGGAACGCCTAGCCAACATCCAATGGAACAGCATGGCGTGAAATACAAAACCTCAAATCTAATAATTTCAATTTCTCAAACATACGACTATTTTACACCATTTGAAAGATACACTTCTCCTTAAAACCTCTTACATCTAGACGTTCCGCTAGCGGAAACCTGCTCCAATAGCCAATGATGGGCGTGGCGCAAATTACAAATTCCTCAAAAATACAAAAACTTCAATTTTTCAAACATATGACTATTTTACACCATTTTAAAGACAAGACTCTCCTTTATCTAACCACACTGTCCGATTTCAAAAAGGCTTTACAACGAAAGCAAAACATTAGATTATGTCAGCAGAGTACCCAGCCAGAAATAATCAGACACCCATTTTTCAAGCTAGCATATAATGTCACATAAATCCAAACCACAGCTAAATGCAGCACTAACCTTTGATGATCTTCATCAGATGACACCCCTAGAACATTATGTTATACAATACATGCATGTTTTGTTCAATCAAGTTCATATTTATATCAAAAACCAGCTTTTTACATTAGCATGTGGCGTTCAGAACTAGCATACCCCCCGCAAACTTCCGGTGAATTTACTAAATTACTCACGATAAACGTTCACAAAAAACATAACAATTATTTTAAGAATTATAGATACAGAACTCCTCTATGCACTCGCTATGTCCGATTTTAAAATAGCTTTTCGATGAAAGCACATTTTGCAATATTCTCAGTAGATAGCCCAGCCATCACGGCTAGCTATTTAGACACCCACCAAGTTTAGCACTCACCAAAGTCAGATTTACTATAAGAAAAATGTTATTACCTTTGCTGTTCTTCGTCAGAATGCACTCCCAGGACTTCTACTTCAATAACAAATGTTGGTTTGGTCCCAAATAATCCATAGTTATATCCAAACAGCGGCGTTTTGTTCGTGCGTTCAAGACACTATCCGAAAGGGTAAATAAGGGTTACGCGCCCGACGCGTTTCGTGACAAAAAAATTCTAAATATTCCATTACCGTACTTCGAAGCATGTCAACCGCTGTTAAAAATCAATTTTTATGCCATTTTTCTCATAAAAAAGCGATAATATTCCGACCGGGAAAGCGTGTTTACGTTCAGAGAGAGAGAAAGTAAAAGCATGGGATCCCCTCGTGCACGAGCCTCAGTCTGATGGCCCTCTGATCGACCACCATCCAAATGCGCTAAAGTTTTTCAGCCAGCGGTTGGAATTGCATCATTCAGCTTTTTCCCGGGTTCTGAGAGCCTATGGGAGCCGTAGGAAGTGTCACGTTACAGCAAAGATCCTACATTTTCTTTAAACAGAGCCAAGAAGCTCAAGGAATGGTCAGAGAGGGTACTTCCTGTTTGGAATCTTCTCAGGTTTTTGCCTGCCATATGAGTTCTGTTATACTCACAGACACCATTCAAACAGTTTTAGAAACTTTAGGGTGTTTTCTATCCAAAGCCAATAATTATATGCATATTCTAGTTTCTGGGCAGGAGTAATAATCAGATTAAATCGGGTACGTTTTTTATCCGGCCGTGAAAATACTGCCCCCTAGCCATAACAGGTTAATCCAACCACATTGTCCGATTTCAAAAAGGCTTTACAGCGAAAGCAAAACATTAGATTATGTTAGGAGAGTACATAGACAAAAATAACCACACAGCCATTTTCCAAGCAAGGATATATGTCACAAAAACCCAAAACACAGCTAAATGAAGCACTAACCTTTGACGATCTTCATCAGATGACACTCCTAGGACATCATGTTACACAATACATGTATGTTTTGTTCGATAAAGTTCATATTTATATCCAAAAACAGCATTTTACATTGGCGCATGATGTTCAGAAAATGTATTCTCACCAAAAACTTCTGGTGAATTTACAAAAATACTCATCATAAACGTTGACAAAATACATAACAATTATTTTAAGAATTATAGATACAGTACTCCTTTATGCAACCGCTGTGTCAGATTTTAAAATAGCTTTACGGAGAAAGCACATTTTTCAATATTCTGAGTACATAGCTCGCCATCACAGCAAGCTATACACAGCACCTGCCAAGTTTGGGGTCACCTAAACTCAGAATTAGTATTATAAATATGCTCTTACCTTTGCTGATCTTCGTCGGAATGCACTCCCAGGACTGTTAATTCCACAAGAAATGTTGTTTTTGTTCGAAATAATCCATATTTATGTCCAAATACCTCCGTTTTGTTCATGCGTTCAGGTCACTATCCAAAGGCATACCGCACGAGTGCAATTCGAGACACAAAATGTCAAAATGTTCTATTACCGTACTTAGAAGCATGTCAAACGCTGTTTAAAATCAATCTTTATGGTATTTTTAACGTAAAATTGCGATAATATTCCAACCGGACAATAGCATATTCATTCAAGGAGAAAAAGAAAGAACAGCGCACTCGTGGGACCGCGCATATCCAATCTCTTTGTCCCCAGGCAGTCCACTCAGTGACTGAGCTACTATACTCTGCCCAGTGACAGGAGAATGCTCAAACAACTTTCTGAAGGCTTTTGACAGCCAATGGAAGCCTTAGGAAGTGCAACGTGACCCCACAGATACTGTAGTTTCGAAAGGGACTAGAAAGAAGAACTACAATTCTCAGATTCTCCACTTCCTGGTTGAATTTTTCTCTGGTTTTTGCCTGCCATATGAGTTCTGTTATACTCACAGACACCATTCAAACAGTTTTAGAAACTTCAGGGTGTTTTCTATCCAAATCTACTAATAATATGCATATTTTAGTTTCTGGGCAAGAGTAGTAACCAGTTTAATTTGGGTACGTTTTTCATCCGGCTGTGAAAATACTGCCCCCTATCCCAAACAGGTTTTAACATTTAGCAGAGACTTTCAGTCCATAGCAACTTACAACAGTTAATGCATACATTTTCACATTGGTGTTGGTGGCCTCAGCAGAAATAGAAACAAATTACCCTAGTGTTGCTAGTGCTGCTAAGATGTATAACTCCCACCCTGGCTGCTGGGTGGTTTGTCCAAGTCAGTGTATCTTTGTGAATGTAATTACAGTGGCTGTAAAACCCAACAGCTTGGCACTGAGCCGTATATATCCCCTGAAACAGCTCACACACACTCACACAGGGACAAAGGCACACGCTCACACACGGCTCCATTATCACAACACATATGAAATTAATAACACACTCCATATACCTATATACAGTAAAAACTATAATAATCGGTCTCAGGGTGCTTTTGGTCTTTCTCCTTCCAAGAGTGTGTGTGTGTGTGTGTGTGTGTGTGTGTGTGTGTGTGTGTGTGCGTGCGCGCGTGGCAGGTAAATCATTACAGAACACCATTCATCATAACCATCCTGTAGTGTCATTAGTTTCTATAACAACAGACATATGACATTATGACATGCACACTTTACAGCTCCATCTCACACTCCACACTTCATTACATTTAGCTATGGAACTTACTGCCACAGAGAACTTTCTTTCTCCCTCTCCTTTTCCCTCTCCCCTCCCCACTCTCTCTCTCCAGCCAGCTGGCTAGTGGGTGAAAACAGAAGAACGGAAGTGTTGGTTGAGGAATACATAGTTAGACTATGTGTGACTTACTGGTTTTGAACCCATGTCATCTGGACACATTAATACCGCATTAACACATTAGCTCACTGAGCTAAAGCCAAACACCAGTCTTTAGGTCAATGAAAGCCCAGGCAAGGCAAGGCTACTCCATCATTCTGTTGAGTTTACCATGCAGTCCTCATTGAATTTATGGTGGATATGCAACAGTATGTGACTGTCGGACACAAAAGTCACCTGCATTACTTTTACATACAAGCTAGCAACATCATTTGTGGATGACCTATGCTCTTGGTGGGATGACCTATGCGCTTTGTGGGATGACCTATGCTCTTTGTGGGATGACCTATGCTCTTGGTGGGATGACCTATGCTCATGGTGGGATGACCTATGCTCTTTGTGGGATGACCTATGCTCTTGGTGGGATGATCTATGCTCTTTGTGGGATGACCTATGCTCTTTGTGGGATGACCTATGCTCTTTGTGGGATGACCTATGCTCTTGGTGGGATGACCTATGCTCTTGGTGGGATGACCTATGCTCTTTGTGGGATGACCTATGCTCTTGGTGGGATGACCTATGCTCTTTGTGGGATGACCTATGCCAAATGAGACATAAGCCAAATGGTTTAACTGGAAAAATAATTTTAGGCTTATGATTTATCTGCTGTGTCATAGACAAGTCTGTGCCATTGTAGCAGTGTGAGGAAGGTTCAATTGGTGATCTGCTAGCTACAGAACTGTAGTGATGCTTTTCTGCCCCAGCATGCTTTGTGGCACTCTTATCTCCCAGAATGCATTGTGCTGCTCTTATCTTCCTGCTCCAGCCTGCTCAGGATCTGTCAACAGGATGTTCTGTGCGGATGCTGTGTGTGTGTGTGTAGCTGTGTGTGTGTGTGTTTGAGAGAGAAAGTGTGTGTGTTTGTGTGTGTGTGCGCGTGGACGTGTGTGTGCTTGTGTGTGTGCTTGTGTGTGTGTGTGTGTGTGTGTGTGTGAGTGTGTGTGTGTGTGCTGACACAGCCGCCATTTTATATATTATTTTTAGGCTCTGTGTTTATTCTCATGCTAATGAGCCCAGCCTTCCACAGCGGGAGACCAAATGTGTTGCATCAGGTGTGTGTGTGTACAGCCTCACATTTAAATAAACAAAACGACCAACCAGATCACATTAGTGTTTGCCTTCTATCAGTATGTCAGTATAGAGACAAAGTGGAATGGCAATTCAACGGCTCAGACACGAGACGTATGTGGCAGGGTCTACAGACAATCACGGATTACAAAAAGAAAACCAACCCCGTCGCTGACATCGGCGTCTTGCTTCAAGAGAGATTCAACAACTTCTTTGTGCGCTTTGAGGACAATACAGTGCCACTGCTTTGTAAGAATGCTGTTCATTGACTACAGCTCAGCATTTAACACCATAGTACCCTCCAAACTCATCATTAAGCTCGAGACCCTGGGTCTCGACCCCGCCCTGTCCAACTGGGTCCTGGACTTCCTGATGGGCCGCCCCCAGGTGGTGAAGCTAGGAAACAACATCTCCACTTCGCTGATCCTCAACACTGGGGCCCCACAATGGTGCGTTCTCAGCCCTCTCCTGTACTCCCTGTTCACCCATGACTGCGTGGCCATGCACGCCCCCAACTCAATCATCAAGTTTGGAGACGACACTACAGTGGTAGGCTTGATTACCAAGAACGACGAGACGGCCTACAGGGAGGAGGTGAGGGCCTTCGGAGTGTGGTGTCAGGAAAATAACCTCTCACTCAATGTTAGCAAAACAAAGGAGATGATCGTGGATTTCAGGAAACAGCAAATGGAGCACCCCCTCATCCACATCGACGGGACAGTAGTGGAGAAGGTGGAAAGTTTTAAGTTCCTCGGTGTACATATCACAGACAAACTGAAATCGTCCACGCACACAGACAGTGTGGTGAAGGCGCAATAGCGCCTTTTCAATCTCAGGAGGCTGAAAAAATGTGGCTTGTTACCGAAAACCCTCTCTAACTTTTATAGGTGCACAATCAAGAGCATCCTGTCGGGCTGTATCACCGCCTGGTATGGCAACTGCACCGCCCACAACCGCAGGGCTCACCAGAGGGTGGTGCGGTCTGCACAACGCATCACCGGGGGCAAACTACCTGCCCTCCAGGACACCTACACCACCCGATGTCACAGGAAGGCCAAAAAGATCATCAAGGACAATAACCACCTGAGCCACTGCCTGTTCACCCCGCTTCTATCCAGAAGGCGAGGTCAGTACAGGTGCATCAAAGCTGGGACAGAGATATAGAAGCTGTTTTTCAATCTCAAGGCCATCAGATTGGTAAACAGCCATCACTAGCACAGAGAGGTGGCTGCCTACCCACAGACTTGATATCATTGGCCACTTTAATAAATGGACCACTAGTCACTTTAATAATACCACTTTAAGAATGTTTACATATCTCAGATTACTTATCTCATATGTATATACTGTATACTGTTTCCTACACTATCTATTCTTTACCATCTATTGCATTTTAGCCGCTCTGTCACTGCTCAACCATATATTTTATATTTAAATATTCTCATCCCATTCCTTTTCTAGATTGTGTGTATTAGGTTTTGTTGTGGAATGTGTTAGATATTACCTGTTAGATACTGCTGCACTGCCGGATCTAGAAGCATAAGCATTTCACTATACTCGCAATAACGTCTGCTAACCATGTGTATGTGACCAATAAAACTTGATTTGCCAGCAGTAGCAGACTTAGAGCAGAGAGAGGCAGCATGTCAATTGGCTTTGGATAAGAACATCTGCTAAATCACTAAAATGTAAATGTTTCTATAGATTACTGAACCTGCTAATGCTTACACTGTCAAGGCGGCATCAGGTTTGAAAATACAGCTGTGCACAGTGAAATACACACTATCAAAGTCAATTACAATCACACACACACGTACCCTACAACATAAGGATGTGAGGCACACACAGGCTACACATGTTAGACACTGAAGCTTGTTGAATACAGGCTTGCTGATGGCAACACTCTGTTAATTCCAGGAATAGAGAAGACACTTATATCTGGTGTAGTTCTGATGTGTAGAAGGAGTTTTAATGGAAAGCTCTCTAGTGGAAAATATACACTGTAACAATAGTATAGATGGTTCTCATTACTAGAAGAAGGATACTCTGAGACCCTCTCCTCTCCTCTCCTCTCCTCTCCTCTCCTCTCCTCTCCTCCCCTCCCCTCCCCTCTCCTCTCCTCTCCTCTCCTCTCCACTGTGCGTGTATGTTTGGTCATAGTTGAAATCCTCTATTGATTCCTTGCTTGATCTATTGAATAATTGTTTAGTTGATCAATCTATGTTGTTACCTTAGATATTTCCTTGTTAGAGGATAAGGTCAGGCTTAGTGTATTAGTTGTGTACATGCAGAGATGGTTGGGTTGGAACACAAAATGCTAGGGAGAGACCTGAAACCATTGCCAGGACCTCAGGATGGCACACTGTGTTTGTGTGTGTTTATTTGTGTGTGTGTGTGTGTGCGTGCGTGCGTGCGTGTGTGCGCCCGGCAGATGGCCCCTGAGCAGCGCCCCACCGTCAGACACACACACACACACACACACACACACACACACACACACACACACACACACACACACACACACACACACACACACACACACACACACACACACACACACACACTGCTCAGGAGAGATTGGCTTTCTCTTAGGTTGCGTCCCAACTGGCAGCCTGTTCCCTATAGGCCCTGATCAAAAGCAGTGAACTTTATGGGGAATAGGGTTCCATTTGGGACGAGTGTGTATAGCGGGGACAGCTAGTTAGAGCACCGTATCTGTCAACACAACCCCCTCATTGTTTACTTACAGTCATTGTAGGTCTCTGGGGTTGTTTTGGCATTTCTGGAATTGCAAACTTTGACTTCAACACAGCACTGCAGTTTTGTTTTAAAGTTCAATTTTGAAGGGCTCCCTTACGGCTTTAGGTTGTCCTGCGTCCGACCACGCAGGTATCTTTGGCCAACTAGTCCCAGTTTTCCATTAAACAGTGTTGTATATGGTGTAACAGTGTTGTATATGGTGTAACAGTGTTGTATATGGTGTAACAGTGTTGTATATGGTGTAACAGTGTGTTATGTGGTGTAACAGTGTTGTATATGGTGTAACAGTGTTGTATATAGTGTAACAGTGTGTTATGTGGTGTAACAGTGTTGTATATGGTGTAACAGTGTTGTATATAGTGTAACAGTGTGTTATGTGGTGTAACAGTGTACTATATGGTGTAACAGTGTGTTATGTGGTGTAACATTATGTTATGTGGTGTAACAGTGTTGTATATGGTGTAACAGTGTGTTATGTGGCGTAACATTGTGTTATGTGGTGTAACAGTGTAGTATGTGGTGTATTAATGCAGTATGTGGTGTATTAATGCAGTATGTGGTGTAACAGTGCAGTATGTGGTGTAACAGTGTAGTATGTGGTGTAACAGTGTAGTATCTGGTGTAACAGTGTAGTATCTGGTATGTGTCAGGTTCAGCACCACAGACAGCTCCAGATAGCTCTAGGCTTAGCAGGGAAGGACTGGGGCCAGAAATCGGCCCGAGGATTTCTAACACACCCGCCAGCAAGGCCCCATATTAGCCAGATAATTATAATTCTGTGCAAAACCCACCAATTAAGACAGGCCCACTGGCTAAAGATGGACCAGCCCATCTGGAATTTGCCCAATCTACACTAGTAGGAGGAGGGAGTGCTATTGGAGGCTGAGTAAGCAAAAGACTAAGTAATGGTTTTATCTAGACTGACTATAGAGTCTAGTAGTAGGTAGTAGGAGGAGGGAGTAATATGGGAGGCTGAGTAAGCAGAAGACTAAGTAATGGTTTTATGTAGACTGACTATAGAGTCTAGTAGTAGGTAGTAGGAGGAGGGAGTAATATGGGAGGCTGAGTAAAGGGGAGGTTGAGTAAAGGGGAGGTTGAGTAAAGGGGAGGTTGAGTAAAGGGGAGGTTGAGTAAAGGGGAGGTTGAGTAAAGGGGGACTCTGAGTCAAGGGGGCAAGGGGGCAAGGGGGAGGCTGTCAAGGGGGAGGCTGTCAAGGGGGAGGCTGAGCAAAGGGGGACGCTGAGTAAAGGGGGACGCTGAGTCAAGGGGGGCGCTGAGTCAAGGGGGGCGCTGAGTCAAGGGGGGCGCTGAGTCAAGGGGGACGCTGAGTCAAGGGGGACGCTGAGTAAAGGGGGAGGCTGAGTCAAGGGGGAGGCTGAGTCAAAGGGGAGGCTGAGTAAGGGTTTTTATCTGCAATGCAGTAGCAGCAGGGGGGACTCGGGACAGGACCGGCTTTGTTTAACCCCACTCACATTTATCTACTGTCTCCCCCTAAACCCTTGAAGCCTCCCTCACTCCCTCCCAGAGCCAGGCCTCCCTCCCTTTCCCCCTTCTCTCTCCTTCTCTCTCCCTCTCCCTCCTTCTCCTCCATCCCCTATCTGCCTCTCTTCTTCTCTCTCCCTATGGCCACTGTATTAATCTAGACTAGAGCAGACTAGAGTAGAGTGGACTAGAGTAGAGTAGACTAGAGTAAAGTTGATTAGACTAGAGTAGAGTGGAGTAGACTAGACTAGATTAGAGTAGGGTATACTAGACTAGACTAGACTGGAGTAGACTAGATTAGAGTAGAGTAGAGTAGACTAGAGTAGTGTGGACTGGAGTAGAGTAGAGTAGAGTGGCGTGGACTAGAGTAGAGTAGAGTACACTAGAGTAGAGTGGACTAGATTAAAGTAGACTAGAGTAGAGTGGACTGGAGTAGAGTAGACTAGATTAGAGTAGAGTAGACTGGGCTAGATTGGAGTAGACTAGATTAGAGTAAAGTAGAGTAGACTAGACTAGATTAGAGTAGGGTATACTAGACTAGACTAGAGTAGACTAGATTAGAGTAGAGTAGAGTGGACTAGACTAGATTAGAGTAGACTAGAGTAGAGTAGACTAGAGTAGACTAGACTAGAGTAGAGTGGACTAGAGTAAAGTAGATTAGACTAGACTAGAGTAGAGTTGACTAGAGTAGAGTGGACTAGAGTAGAGTAGAGTAGAGTAGAGTAGACTAGACTAGAGTAGAGTAGACTAGGCTAGAGTAGAGTGGACTAGAGTAGAGTAGACTAGACTAGAGCAGAGTATGCTAGACTAGAGTAGAGTAGACTAGAGTAGAGTGGACTAGAGTAGAGTGAAGTAGAGTAGAGTCGACTAGACTAGAGTAAAGTAGAGTAGTCTTGATTAAAGTAGAGTAGAGTAAAGTAGACTAGAGTAAAGTAGAGTAGACCTGAGTAAAGTAAAGTACACTAGAGTAGACTAGAGTAGAGTGGACTAGAGTAAAGTAGATTAGACTAGACTAGAGTACAGTAGAGTGTAGTAGACTAGAGTAGACTAGAGTAAAGTTGAGTAGACTAGAGTAAAGTAGACTAGATTAGAGTAAAGTAGACCAGAGTAGAGTAGAGTGGACTAGAGTATAGTAGAGTAGAGTGGACTAGAGTATAGTAGAGTAGAGTAGACTATATTAGAGTAAAGTAGACCAGAGTAGAGTAGAGTGGACTAGAGTATAGTAGAGTAGAGTGGACTAGAGTATAGTAGAGTAGAGTAGACTAGATTAGAGTAGACTAGAGTAGAATAAGGTAGAGTAGAGTCGACTAGACCAATGTAGAGCCAACTAGAGTAAAGTTGACTAGACTAGAGTCGACTTGAGTCGACTAGACTAGAGTTGACTAGAGTAGACTAGAGTAAAGTAGAGTAGTAGACTAGAGTAAAGTAGAGTAGAGTAGACTAGAGTAAAGTAGAGTAGACCTGAGTAAAGTAAAGTACACTAGAGTAGACTAGAGTAGAGTAGAGTGGACTAGAGTAGAGTAAAGTAGAGTAGAGTCGACTAGACTAGAGTAAAGTAGAGTAGTCTTGATTAAAGTAGAGTAGAGTAAAGTAGAGTAGTCTTGATTAAAGTAGAGTAGAGTAAAGTAGAGTAGACTAGAGTAAAGTAGAGTAGACCTGAGTAAAGTAAAGTACACTAGAGTAGACTAGAGTAGAGTGGACTAGAGTAAAGTAGATTAGACTAGACTAGAGTAGAGTAGAGTAGAGTCGTCTAGAATGGAGTCGACTAGAGTAGAGTAGACTAGAGTAGAGTCGTCTAGAATGGAGTAGAGTCGAGTAGAGTGGATTAATTTAGACTAGAGTAGAGTGGACTAGAGTAGAATAAGGTAGAGTAGAGTAGACTAGATTAGAGTAGAATAAGGTAGAGTAGAGTCGTCTAGAATGGAGTCGACTAGAGTACAGTCGACTAGAGTAGAGTCGTCTAGAATGGAGTAGAGTCGAGTAGAGTCGACTAGAGTAGAGTCGTCTAGAATGGAGTAGAGTCGAGTAGAGTGGATTAATTTAGACTAGAGTAGAGTGGACTAGAGTAGAGTGTAGTAGACTAGAGTCGACTAGAGTAGAGTAGAGTAGAGTAGAGTCGACTAGAGTAGAGTCGACTAGAGTAGAGTCGTCTAGAATGGAGTAGAGTCGAGTAGAGTCGACTAGAGTAGAGTCGTCTAGAATGGAGTCGACTAGAGTAGAGTAGACTAGAGTAGAGTGGACTAGAGTAGAATAAGGTAGAGTAGAGTCGACTAGATTAGAGTAGACTAGAGTCGACTAGAGTAGAGTTGACTAGAGTAGAGTCGACAAGAGTCGACAGGAGATGACTGGGGTCGACTAAAGTAAAGTCGACTAGAGTAGAGTTGTCTAGAGTAAAGTCGACTAGACTAGAGTTGACTAGAGTAAAGTAGAGTAAAGTAGAGTAGAGTAGACTAGAGTAAAGTAGAGTAGAGTAGACTAGAGTAAAGTAGAGTAGAGTAGACTAGAGTAAAGTAGAGTAGAGTAAAGTAGAGTAGACTAGAGTAAAGTAGAGTAGAGTAAAGTAGAGTAGAGTAAAGTAGAGTAGAGTAGACTAGAGTAAAGTAGAGTAGAGTAGACTAGAGTAAAGTAGAGTAGAGTAAAGTAGAGTAAAGTAGAGTAGAGTAGACTAGAGTAAAGTAGAGTAGAGTAGACTAGAGTAAAGTAGAGTAAAGTAGAGTAGAGTAGACTAGAGTAAAGTAGAGTAGAGTAAAGTAGAGTAGAGTAGACTAGAGTAAAGTAGAGTAGAGTAGACTAGAGTAAAGTAGAGTAGAGTAAAGTAGAGTAGACTAGAGTAAAGTAGAGTAGAGTAAAGTAGAGTAGAGTAAAGTAGAGTAGAGTAGAGTAGAGTAGACTAGAGTAAAGTAGAGTAGAGTAGACTAGAGTAGAGTAGACTAGAGTAGAGTAGAGTAGAGTAGACTAGAGTAGAGTAGAGTAGAGTAAAGTAGAGTAGAGTAAAGTAGAGTAGACTAGAGTAAAGTAGAGTAGAGTAGACTAGAGTAGAGTAAAGTAGACTAGAGTAGAGTAGACTAGAGTAGTGTGCACTAGAGTAGAGTAGAGTGGACTAGAGTAGAGTAGAGTAGAGTGGACTAGATTAAAGTAGAGTAGAGCAGACTAGAGTAGAGTAGACTAGAGTAGAGTGGACTAGATTAGAGTAGACTCGAGTAGAGTGGACTAGAGTAGAGTGGACTAGAGTAGAGTAAAGTAGAGTAGAGTCGACTAGACTAGAGTAAAGTAGAGTTGTCTTGATTAAAGTAAAGTAGAGTAGACTAGAGTAAAGTAGAGTAGACCTGAGTAAAGTAGAGTAGACCTGAGTAAAGTAGAGTAGACTAGAGTAAAGTAAAGTACACTAGAGTAGACTAGAGTAGAGTGGACTAGAGTAAAGTAGATTAGACTAGACTAGAGTACAGTAGAGTGTAGTAGACTAGAGTAGAGTAGAGTGGACTAGAGTAAAGTAGATTAGACTAGACTAGAGTACAGTAGACTAGAGTAGAGTAGAGTAGAGTCGACTAGAGTAGAGTAGATTAGACTAGACTAGAGTACAGTAGAGTGTAGTACACTAGAGTAGACTAGAGTAGAGTGGACTAGAGTAAAGTAGATTAGACTAGACTAGAGTACAGTAGAGTGTAGTAGACTAGAGTAGAGTAGAGTAGAGTCGACTAGAGTAGAGTAGATTAGACTAGACTAGAGTACAGTAGAGTGTAGTACACTAGAGTAGAGTAGAGTGGACTAGAGTAAAGTAGATTAGACTAGACTAGAGTACAGTAGAGTGTAGTACACTAGAGTAGACTAGAGTAGAGTGGACTAGAGTAAAGTAGATTAGACTAGACTAGAGTACAGTAGAGTGTAGTAGACTAGAGTAGACTAGAGTAAAGTTGAGTAGACTAGACTAGAGTAGAGTAGAGTAGACTAGAGTAGAGTCGTCTAGAATGGAGTCGACTAGAGTAGAGTAGACTAGATTAGAGTCGTCTAGAATGGAGTCGACTAGAGTAGAGTAGACTAGATTAGAGTGGACTAGAGTAGAATAAGGTAGAGTAGAGTAGACTAGATTAGAGTAGACTAGAGTAGAATAAGGTAGAGTAGAGTCGTCTAGAATGGAGTCGACTAGAGTAGAGTAGACTAGAGTAGAGTCGTCTAGAATGGAGTCGACTAGAGTACAGTCGACTAGAGTAGAGTCGTCTAGAATGGAGTAGAGTCGAGTAGAGTGGATTAATTTAGACTAGAGTAGAGTGGACTAGAGTAGACTAGAGTAAAGAGGATTAAACTAGAATAGAGTGGAGTAGAGTAGTTTAGAGTAGAGTAGATTAGAGTAGAGTAGACTAGAGTAGAGTAGACTTGAGTAAAGTAGAGTAGAGTAGACTAGAGTAAAGTAGAGTAGACTAGAGTAGAGTAGACTAGACTAGAGTAGAGTGGATTAATTTAGACTAGAGTAGTGTGCACTAGAGTAGACTAGAGTAAAGAGGATTAAACTAGAATAGAGTGGAGTAGAGTAGTTTAGAGTAGAGTAGATTAGAGTAGAGTAGACTAGAGTAGAGTAGACTAGAGTAGTGTGCACTAGAGTAGACTAGAGTAAAGAGGATTAAACTAGAATAGAGTGGAGTAGAGTAGTTTAGAGTAGAGTAGATTAGAGTAGAGTAGACTAGAGTAGAGTAGACTAGAGTAGTGTGCACTAGAGTAGAGTAGAGTGGACTAGAGTAGAGTAGAGGAGAGTGGACTAGATTAAAGTAGAGTAGAGCAGACTAGAGTAGACTAGAGTAGAGTGGACTAGATTAGAGTAGACTCGAGTAGAGTGGACTAGAGTAGAGTAGAGTAGAGTAAAGTAGAGTAGACTAGAGTAGAGTAGTGTAAAGTAGAGTTGTCACGAGAATTTTCAATCCCAATAATGATAATCAAACAATCATTTAGTCTTTGACCAATTTCCCGAGGTTTGTAAGACCCTGGGTTCAATAATAATTGGGCAAAGTCTCAGATTTTAAAAAAGGTTAGTCGATTTTTATTCAGTCATGAGAACTCTAAAGTCAAAAATGAGGACCCAGTCCTTTTATAATACACACACACATTCCTATCTTTAGACCACTTCCTGCTCAAACGACCAGTACTTTTCCACTAACCACAAAGAACCATACATTTTGTCCCATTCTTCAAGGCTTTCACCTCCCCTCCCCTGTTGGGGCCCTTTTGGTTTGAAAACCTCTAATGATTTTCTATTATCTACTCTACAACTTCACTCTGCTTACATCTCTACTAAAGAATATAATACCCTAGCATTAAAATTCTAACAGATCTACACACCTCCTCGTTTTATCTTCTCATGATTCTCAAACATTTCACACTATCATACAATTTCAGAGTGGAACACTTTAGGTATTATTCTAAAACATACAAATTATTCTATCAAGAGTAGAGAAGAGTAAAGTAGAGTAGACTAGATTAGAGTAGAGTACACTAGACTAGATTAGAGTAGACTAGATTAGAGTAGACTAGACTAAAGTAGATTAGAGTAGAGTGGACTAGAGTAAAGTAGATTAGACTAGACTAGAGTAGAGTGGACTATAGTAGAGTGGACTAGAGTAGAGTATACTAGACTAGACTAGAGTAGAGTAGACTAGACTAGAGTCGAGTGGACTAGAGTAAAGTAGATTAGAGTAGAGTAGAGTATGCAAGACTAGAGTAAAGTAGACTAGAGTAGAGTAGAGTGGACTAGAGTAGATTAGAGTAGACTATATTAGAGAAGACTAGACTAGAGTAGAGTGTACTAGACTAGACTAGAGTAAAGTAGGACTAGATTAGAGTAGAGTAGAATAGACTAGAGTAAAGTAGACTAGAGTAGAGTAGACTAAAGTAAAGTAGACTGGAGTAGAGTAAAGGAGAGTAGACTAGACTAGAGTAAAGTAGACTAGAGTTGAGTAGAGGGAAGATAGCTTTACTTTGTAGCCTGCAGTTAAATAACATTTAGATAAGAACCAGTATAGGCAATACACACTCAAGGTATCCTACAGTAAATTGCATTGGTAGATACTAGCTAGTTAGGCTGTCCTATAGTCAATTGTTAGCTTGGTGGTAGCAATTGTCATGACGTGGCCCTTTCTGGGTAGAGATCTTGGCATCCCCCTCTCTCTCCTACACCCAGGTTCTGTTATCTCAGGTTGTAAATTCCTGGCGGAGACTGTCTCCCCCTGGCCATGCAGAAAGAGAGACACACAGAGAGAACAAAGGATTTGACATGGCGAACTCCTAAATCCGCAAAATGGGAATTTGATAGAAAATGTCCACTTGTGAGAAGGTGTGAATGGTCCGTGGACACTTAAGGGACGGGTATGACGAGTGTGTTTCATTTGGTGACCTCAGAGAGGACAGGAAACACACACAACTATATCTCTGAATGTGTACATTTCTCAATTATGAGTTTGCATCTAATTCTTGTATAAAATGAATGAGTAAAGAGGAAACTATTTGTGAAATGATGTAATTCCCTTTCAAGTGTAACTAAGTCATTGGACCACCCCCGTGAGCACAGACATGATCTGGCGTCATAGAACCGCCTTTTCTATTGTTACGAATAAAACCCCCTCCTGAGGAAATCCTCTTCAGACCACGCGTACCTCGATGGACACCGAGGGGGCACAGGTTTGAGTTTAGACTAAGCAAACCCACAGCGTGAGCTGTGATTGCGAATAGTTATTGAATTCCTAACCATACCACGTGGAGTATTGGCTACATGGCTGGAAATGCTTAAACTCTGAGACAATCGATCCCTACAGAATAAGAGAAAATCTTAGATACGTATTACTAGTCTGCAGATACAAATGATGTAAACCTGGGATTGCGAATGCCGACAACCGTCGAAGCATCTATTCTATGAGAACATTTCTGAATGGTACTCTGAAGTATCCATTCTAACCACGAAAGACTTTGCTCTTCAGTGAAGCAGAGAGAGAGAGACCCTGATGAACTGACTCTCCAACAGAAGGACTGACGATTCCAACAGAGATCACGACGACACACTGGGCATAGATATATATTGACTGCAATTAGTCATGAATGAGTGAGCGTTCATGTTCAAAGGATTAGCATTTCAATTAATATAATTATCAACTGTGTAGTGTCTTTTGTCTTTCCCGCCCTTCTCAGTCCACACCCACTTCCCTTTGTCCACCGAGCCGTCATATCGGCTTAGCCCACTAGGGAGCCTCCCCTATCATTTCCTTGTAACCATACCTACTGTTTGTTATGCCCTTCTGTGATTATTTAGTTACTTAGTAAATAAATGATTAAGACAATTGATGTATGGATGATTCATGGTAAAGGCTGGGTTCATGCAGATAACCAACGATTTACGACGTTCGGAATGAGACACGTGAGGTAAAGAATAATGAATTCATTAGAAGACAAATTGATCAGATATTAAAATATCTGAAGAGTTATATTAGGAAAATTATAACTTTGTAATCTCAAGATTTTCCTTGGTGCCCCAACTTCCTAGTTAATTACATTTACATGATTTGTTTAATCACATAATAATAATTACAGAGAATGGATTTGATAAAATAAGTCTTCACTTTTAATGATGCCAAAGACATGACACGATGTATCTTGATTGCATTGGTAGCTAGGTATGGTATTGCAGGAGTAGCTAGGTATGGTATTGCAGGGGTAGCTAGGTATGGTATTGCAGGGGTAGCTAGGTATGGTATTGCAGGAGTAGCTAGGTATGGTATTGCAGGGGTAGCTAGGTATGGTATTGCATTGGTAGCTAGGTATGGTATTGCATTGGTAGCTAGGTATGGTATTGCAGGAGTAGCTAGGTATGGTATTGCAGGGGTAGCTAGGTATGGTATTGTATTGCTAGCTAGGTATGGTATTGCAGGGGTAGCTAGGTATGGTATTGTATTGCTAGCTAGGTATGGTATTGTATTGCTAGCTAGGTATGGTATTGCAGGGGTAGCTAGGTATGGTATTGCAGGGGTAGCTAGGTATGGTATTGCAGGGGTAGCTAGGTATGGTATTGCAGGGGTAGCTAGGTATGGTATTGTATTGCTAGCTAGGTATGGTATTGCAGGGGTAGCTAGGTATGGTATTGCAGGGGTAGCTAGGTATGGTATTGTATTGCTAGCTAGGTATGGTATTGCAGGGGTAGCTAGGTGTGGTATTGCAGGGGTAGCTAGGTATGGTATTGTATTGCTAGCTAGGTATGGTATTGCAGGGGTAGCTAGGTATGGTATCGCAGGGGTAGCTAGGTATGGTATTGTATTGCTAGCTAGGTATGGTATTGCATTGGTAGCTAGGTATGGTATTGTAGGGGTAGCTAGGTATGGTATTGCAGGGGTAGCTAGGTATGGTATCGCAGGGGTAGCTAGGTATGGTATTGCAGGGGTAGCTAGGTATGGTATTGTATTGCTAGCTAGGTATGGTATTGCAGGGGTAGCTAGGTGTGGTATTGCAGGAGTAGCTAGGTATGGTATTGTAGGGGTAGCTAGGTATGGTATTGCAGGGGTAGCTAGGTATGGTATTGCATTGGTAGCTAGGTATGGTATTGTAGGGGTAGCTAGGTATGGTATTGCATTGGTAGCTAGGTATGGTATTGCAGGAGTAGGTAGGTATGGTATTGCAGGGGTAGCTAGGTGTGGTATTGCAGGGGTAGCTAGGTATGGTATTGCAGGGGTAGCTAGGTATGGTATTGCAGGGGTAGCTAGGTATGGTATTGCAGGGATAGCGACTTGCATCATCATCTATAAGCAAGTCTGGATGCAAAAGGGCTTTGAGTTCATCTTGTGGCTTTGGCTGGGATTCAACCCTATATATCTTATTGACCATATGTTCATTTAGATGGAGTGGACTGGGTTTCTGCTGGAGTGTGTGTGTGTGTGTGTGTGTGTGTGTGTGTGTGTGTGTGTGTGTGTGTGTGTGTGCAGGAGGATTCCTCAGTATTAAGATGCAAGCTGCACTGCAGTCTCTGACATTTCCCCATTGATACCTGCAAATGTCAGACACACACATCCACTACGCACTGACCTAAAACAGGACACACACACACACACACACTGTCTCTATCTCACTGTGTCTCTCTCTCTCTCACTTACTCACTCATTATTGTTGTGACATGGATTTGACATCCAGGTCTGTTCTGGCACGATGCCATGTCACATTATACAGACATAGCCCCCCTCCCTCCCCACACACACACACACACTTCCTCCCAGACAGATGGAGAGTGATAGCGTTGTAGCGTTGAGAGGTCTTGGACGGTGGTCCTGTTATCTGGCTCTGTCCCTCAGGACAGGTCAGCAAACATAGGGCTCATGGGGCAAGATGGCAGAGAAAGATAGGGGATGGGTGGGGGGAGAGAGAGTGAGACAGAGAGGCGTTTGAACCCAGCTCATCCTCCCACCACCATCCGCCACAAGACTGTGATAGCCCGCTGAGATAAAGCCTGAGTATTAACACAAGTCTTCAGAGGTCTCAGGCAAGACTACTCACGATGGAAGTGCAGTTCACTGAACTACCTCCACTACATTAGCTGGATGTCACAGCTAGGGCTTCCTCTTAGAGAAGCACAATGGCTCTGTCAGAGTCCCAGGGATAATCTATGTATAATTGCATGCCAAATGGCACCCTATTCACTTCATACTGCACTACTTTCGACCAGAGCCCTATGGGCTCTATGGGCCCTGGTCAAAACGAATGCACTACATAGGAAATAGGGTGCCATTTGGGATGCAGGCTATGTCTCAGGAGTACTGTATGTCAGAGTCCTATAGGAAGAGATACTGTATAGAAGGAGAAACGCACTGCTTGTTTTATAGCATCTGATGACTGAAACAGCTCGCAGAGGGCAGAGATGGTTGAAATGACCTCATTATAATAACACGATTTGGTTGTAATCTGGTTGTAAATGGACTTAATTGCAACCAGTTTTGACTTTTCCTTCATCCTCTGGGTGGCTACCTCAAGTTAATTGATTTGTGTTTGTGTTGTTTTGTCTTCCTTTCCCTTCATGATTTGATTTATCAGTCTAGTCATGGCTTCTGGAAGGAGAGGTTAGTGTTGTTGTGTTTATCAGTCTAGTCATGGCTTCTGGAAGGAGAGGTTAGTGTTGTTGTGTTTATCAGTCTAGTCATGGCTTCTGGAAGGAGATGTTAGTGTTTGTTTTAGGTCAAATATGGTTCATAATGTTTGTTTATTTAACCTCTATGTAACGATAAAGATCACTTTGTGATTAGTAATGTTTGTTTATTTAACCTCTATGTAGCGATAAAGATCACTTTGTGATTAGTAATGTTTGTTTATTTAACCTCTATGTAACGATAAAGATCACTTTGTGATTAGTAATGTTTGTTTATTTAACCTCAATGTAACGATAAAGATTCCTTTGTGATTAATAATCTAGCACGTTGATCTTCTGTCTTGTGTCTCCAGTGAGTTAACTGACTCATAACTAATTTAAATATATTTGCTGCTTCCAAACCTATACGCATGTTACGCAAGAATGGGCCAATGCCTAACTCTCTTCAGAGCATGTTTCTAACTAATGGAAATATATTGGCTCTTATTAGAAGAAAAATAACATTGAGTTGGCTGGGTTGTTGATGTCACATTTTTGAGGTTTTGGCACTGTTCTATTTTATTCCTGATCTGACCAGTAGGAGGTGAGCAGTAGCCATGTACAGAGCCACCACCCTTCTCCCTTTTCCCCCTCTCCCATTCCCTCCCTCTCCTGCTCTGAGAGAGAGAGAGAGAGAGAGAGATGGGGTTGATAGAG